>NC_074673.1:20443759-20743759 GCF_029448725.1 Salvelinus fontinalis | reverse complement strand
AGCCTATCCCCTCACACACCCACAGGGACAAACTAACCAGGTGTCAAGAAGAAGGCTTTATAATTTAATTCAGACAAATCTACCTAGCAAACAGCACGGACACACACACACACAGTCTTGTATAACTTGGGACACACAATTCAGTCCGATTCAAAATCCTATTTTCCCTAACCGCTAACCTAACACTAACCCTTACCCTAAACCTAACCTTAACCCTAATCATAACCCCAAAACCGAAGCTAAACCTAACGCTAGCTCCTAATTCTAACCCTAACACTAATTCTAACCTTAACCGTAAACCCCCTAGAAATAGCATTTGACCTCCCCAGTTGGTTAAATTGCTGTTTGTTTACTATTCTTGTGGGGACTTCTGGTCCTCACACGTATAGTTAAACACGTACACATGTGCACACTTACAGCCACACACACATCACATGCACACACTCTATCTCTCCCTCGTTGTGGATAATTTTGAAGGGCATAAGTGATACGGCAAAATCTGATGCAGATGTATCTATTTTAGTGCATATTACATCCACCGTTATATTAATACTGTACACACTTCACCTCATTGTGTATGGGACAGGCCAACCGGTCGCAAGATGGCGCTATTATTCCTTTTATGTCGTCTGACTAATGTGGCCATCCGGTAAAAAAAATACTGGCCCCCATGGACCGGCTTGTACATGAAACATCCTCCATTCAGGGTGCAAAGGGGTTGATTTACTCAACTGTATGTGAAAAAAATCGTGTTTTTGTTTTTTGGATTTTCGGACAACTTCTGGATGTTGCACACCTCTTGCGCCTGTTGTTTACCCCTGGTTGAACATGGTGGGCAACATCAGCAAGTAACGTTAGCATTAGCCACTAGCATGGTGGTTGAACATTTTGTTTTATTAAGACAGTATGCATATGTCCCCCGTTTTTTTTTACCAACAAGCCATTAAATCGAGCTAAGGAGGTTACGGACACATGTGCAGCCTGAGTGGAGGATGTTTTATGTACGATCCGGTCCATTTGGGACACAAGTGTATTACTTGCTGCCCACAGTAAAGCGTAAAATAAGATTACAAACGACGTAAATGGAATAATAGCGGCATCATGCGGTCAGTTGGGTTAAGTACGAGAAAGTCTAACGTGAAGCCTGAAGATGAAGCCGGTGTTACAGTTTTACATCTCGTGAACAAGATTTAGTGACCACCTTTCCACCGGAATAGAAGACAGCGCTGGCTAGCATTTTCCATTCGTTGAGCTGGCCGGGGATGCTAACTGCAATGTGTGTACAGTGGATTTGAAATATGAATTAGCTTATATATTTTTAAGCAGTCAAATGCGATAAAGCGTCGTTAGAGTAAATATTAGCCACATCTACCGGGCTTTTGAGAGAAGATCTCGTCATGTTTGGTATAGATGCGGAGGTCTGGCGCGCGGGCTGTCAACAAAGTCCGGCTGAAAAAACGCTGCTGTTTCCCCAGCTCTCTCTTATGACATAGTCCTGGTAAGGTCACTCAATAACGTCTAATAACAGCCAGTTTGTTATACTGTTTGTAACATAACTAGATTTCATTATGTTGTGTGGCGACCCGGTCTCACAGAAATACAGGGGGTAACGTTATCTAGCTAACGTTATGCATGCATGCATGTCAGTCAACTGCTATGCAGTAACGCTAAGCTAACGGTGTGGCTGTTGTAATAAGCTCTCAATTAGTTAACTGGCTGATTAGCAGAATCAGTAGTTGGCTAACTAAGTCTGTCATCCAAGTAACCTAGTTCTATAAACCAGTTAGCTAACTTATCACAGTAACAAGGTAGAGCGACCACTGTTGGGAAGTGCATTAGCTATCTACATGGCCAGAATATGTTGCTTTGCTGGTACATGTCAATCTCTGTATGTCAACTGTCACCAACATATGTCAGTGCCAAGCAGGACTAGTATCAGCCTTCTACTACTCAGTAGCCACAACTGCAGTGTGACCTTAGATCTGGTAGCTCATGAATCAATTCATCTTTATTTAATTTAACCAGGTAAATTGACTGAGAACACATTCTCATTTACAGCAACGACCTGGGGAATAGTTACAGGGGAGATGAATGAGACAATTGTAAGCTGGGGATGATTAGGTAACTGTATGAGGGCCAGATTGGGAATTTAGCCAGGACACCAGGGTTAACAACCCTACTCTTAAAATAAGTGCCATGGGCTCTTTAGTGACCACAGAGAGTCAGGACACCCGTTTAACGTCCCTGCCGAAAGATGGCCCAATCACTGCCCTAGGGATGTTTTTTTAGACCAGAGGACAGGGTGCTTCCTACTGGCCCTCCAAACACCACTTCCAGTAGCATCTGGTCTCCTGACCAGGACCACCCCTGCTTAGCTTCAGAAGCAAGCCAGCAGTGGGATGCAGGGTGGTATGCTGCTGGCCAGGTTTTATCATGATCTGGTGAATACAGGTAAAATACACAATATTGGTATTGATTTACCTGTAATTCTTTGATCTGAAGGTGATGACAAAGCTGAATCATGCCGGGTAAATTGAAAGCTAAAATTGTGGCGGGGCGTCACTTACCAGTCATGGACAGAGCCAGCGACCTCACTGATGCCTTCGTAGAGGTGAGCATGGTCCATTCTCAGTTTACCCTGAAAAAAACATCAGGTCAACGTAATCTTACAACCCCTTCAACACATACTTCGTTACAGTGATGCAGTACTAGCCTTGTGGTGTTCTTCATTGATGTTGTGTCTTACAGGTCAAGTTTGGCAACACAACTTTCAAAACGGATGTCTACCCCAAGTCCCTTAACCCACAGTGGAACTCAGAGTGGTTCAAATTTGAGGTAAAATGTGTGAATTGGACTTGACTTATTTCTCTGTGAAGGAAGGTGTTTGTGAATGGCATAGGATTACAGGGTGAAGAAGCTGGAACAGGGTTCTCCACAAAGAATGTAAGAGGGGCGCTTCGCAACTTTGTGGACTGGCTGCGCCACAATGTTAAATAAACAACTCTATTTGCCATTTTTGCTCTAGATTGCAGGAAATGTCAGTTACATGTGTTTAAAAAATGCTAAAATCTTTGCCCCCCTCCAGGCATCTCCCGGCTGTACTCAGCAGCACCACCTTGTTAAATCCTGGGGCGAACCCGATAGAGTCAACATGATTGTCCTGTATTATTGTTTCCCCAACTTTGTCCCCCCTCCTCTAGGTGGATGATGAGGATTTGCAGGATGAGCCATTACAGATCACAGTGTTGGACCATGACACTTACAGTGCCAACGACGCAATAGGGAAGGTCTACATTGACATCGACCCTCTGCTGTCCAGCGAGGCTGCCACCGTCATCTCTGGATGGTTCCCCATCTACGACACTATACACGGTGTGTTTCTTATAGATACTGAACAAAAATATCAACGCAACATGCAATAATTTCAAAGATTTTACTAAGTTAAACATCATTTAAGGAAATCAGTCAATTTAAATAATTTAGGCTCTAATCTATGGATTTCACATGACTGGGAATACAGATATACATTTGTTGGTCGCATATACCTTAAAGAAAATGGGCCTCATGATCTCGTCATGGTATCTCTGCATTCAAATAGCCATTGATAAAATGCACTTGTGTTCACTGTCTGCCTATACCATAACCCCACCACTACAATGGGATACTCTGTTCACAACGTTGACATCAGCAAACAGCTTGCCTATGTGACGCCATACACGTGGTCTGCGGTTGTGAGGCTGGTTGGACATGCAACCAAATTCTCAAAAACAATGTTGCACGTGGCTTATGGTAGAGAAATTAACGTTACATTCTCTGGCAACACCTCTGGTGGACATTCCTGCAGTCAACATTCCAATTTCGTGCTCCCTCAACATGAGACGTGTGGCATTGTGTTATGTGACAAAACTGCACATTTTAGAGTGGCCTTTTGTACCCAGCACAATGTGCAACTGTGTAATGATCATGCTGTTTAATCAGATTATTGATATGCCACACCTGTCAGGTGGATGGATTATCTTGGCAAAGGAGAAATGTGCACAAAATTTGAGAGAAATATGCTTTTTGTGCATCTGGAAAATTTCTGGGATCTTTTATTTCAGCTCATGAAGCATGAGGCCAACACTTTACATGTTATGTTTTATATTTTTGTTCAGTGTAATTCCCCATCTACCACACTATACACAGTCAGTTATATACTTCCACTATCTATGACACAAGTTATATACTTACCAATCAACGGTGAATGGCCACAGTGGTACTTTTCAGATACATAGCCTGGCCTCTAAAGAAATACACAGTGTTCTCTGTAACAGCCTGTAAATGCATTTTGTTCCTCTCTGCTGTAAAAACACTGCCTTACTAAAAGCTGTTATTTAACGCTATCTATCTAGTAATGATGATGTAGCGCCTGTCTTCCTGGTTTGAGAGGGGAGAGGAGTTTGTTTGTGAAGAATTGAGGTTTCTAGGGTTAGGTGATGTTTTTGTCTGGGAGTAATGGTTCTGTTCATTCTCTCCTCTCCTACAGGTATCAGAGGGGAGATTAATGTTCTGGTAAAGGTGGACCTCTTCAACGACCTGAACCGCTTCAGACAGTCCTCCTGTGGGGTCAAGTTCTTCTGCAGTGAGTCCTGGTTCCCTATGGGGATGTACTATAGTAGAGAGATCTAGTCACAAGAAATGGCTGATGATGATAATGAATGATGATGATGATAAGGTGTTTATGCATGTATTAGCAACATCCATCCCGAGGTGTTACCGCGCGGCGCTGGTCCATGGTTTTGTTGAGGAGCTGGTGGTGAACGAGGACCCGGAGTACCAGTGGATCGACCGCATCAGAACCCCCAGGGCTTCTAACGAGGCCCGCCAGCGACTCATCTCCCTCATGTCTGGTACATAACCCAGCTATCTAACTCTCTCTACAGTGTGGGTGTATGTATGTATGTATGTGTGTATATATATATATATATTAGTTGAAGTCTGATGTTTACATACACCTTAACCAAATACATTTAAACTCAGTTTTTCACAATACCTGACATTTTATCCTAGTAAAAATTCCCTGTCTTAGGTCAGTTAGCATCACCACTTTATTTTAAGAATTTGAAATGTCAGAATAATAGTAGAGAGAATGATTTATTTCAGCTTTTATTTCTTTAATCACATTCCCAGTGGGTCAGAAGTTTACATGCACTATATTAGTATTTGGTAGCATTGCCTTTAAATTGTTTAACTTGGGTCAAACATTTGGGGTAGCCTTCTACAAGCTTCCCACAATAAGTTGGGTGAATTTTGGCCCATTCCTCTTGACAGAGCTGGTGTAACTGAGTCAAGGTTGTAGGCCTTCTTGCTCACACACACTTTTTCAGTTCTGTCCACACATTTTCTGTAGGATTGAGGTCAGGGCTTTGTGATGGCCACTCCAATACCTTGACTTTGTTGTCCTTAAGCCATTGTGCCACAACTTTGGAAGAATGCTTGAGGTCATTATCCATTTGGAAGAACCATTTGCGACCAAGCTTTAACTTCCCGACTGATCTCTTGATGTTGCTTCAATATATCCACATCATTTTTCTTCCACATGATGCCATCTATTTTGTGAAGTGCACCAGTCTGACATAATTTTCTGGAATTTTCCAACCTGTTTAAAGGCACAGTCAACTCAGTGTATTTAGTCTTCTGACCCACTGGAATTGTGATGCAGTGAAATAATCTGTCTAAACAATTTTTGGAAAAATGTCCTAAACGACTTGCCAAAACTATAGTTTATTAAGAAATTTGTGGAGTGGTTGAAAAACAAGTTTTAATGACTCCAACCTAAGTGTATGTAAACTTCCGACATCAACTGTACATATATTAGACTATAGAACTATTCTATAGTATTAGAGTATATTACATCAGAACTCCCAGGGCTTCTAACGAGGCGTGTGTGTAGGTGAGCTGCAGAGGAAGATTGGTCTGAAGGTGTTGGAGATGGGTGGTAATGCGGTGGTGGGCTACCTGCAATGCTTTGATCTGGAGGGAGAGTCGGGTCTGGTGGTCCGAGCCATCGGCACCGCCTGCACTCTGGACAAACTCATCCCTGGGACTGCTTCCAACACCATCACACACCCCAACACCGCCCCGGCATCCAATGCCTGCAACTCCCCCTCTAAGGAAAGCAAAGAGTGAGTATTGAACGAATGCATGAGTGTGTGTGTGTGAGAGAGAGAGAGGGCAAGAGAGGGAGAGAGTATGTGTTTATGCCCTGCCTTTGGACTGACTCCTGTGTGTCTCAGTATTTCTGCCTTTCTTTACATTTGTGACCAGATTTCTCTGAGGGCTTATGTCAAATTGACATGATATTATTGTATTTGTCACATGCTTAGTATACACTTGCTTACTTGCGGGTAAATACAATAATATCTTCCCCCTCCGTCCTGAGGGGGAAGAGGCATTGTCGTGCCCTCTTCACGACTGTGTCGGTGTGTTTGGATCATGATAGATCCTTAGTAGCGTGGACATCGAAGTACTTGAAACTCTTGACCCACTCCACTATAGCCCCGTCGATGTGTATGGGGAGTGATTGGCCCTCCGTTTCCTGTAGTCCATAATCAGCTCCTTTGTCTTACTCACGTTGAAGGAGAGTTTGTTGTCCTGCCACCAAACTGCCAGGTTTCTGACCTCCCTATAGGCTGTCTCATCGTTGTCTGTGATCAGTCTTACCACCGCCATGTCGTTGGCAAACTTAATGATGGTGTTGGAGTCGTGAGCAGCTGCGCAGTCGTGAGTGAACGGGGAGTACAGGAGGGAACTAAGCACATACCCCTGAGGATCCCTGTGTTTAGGGTCAGTGTGGCGGATGTGTTGTTGCCTACTCTTATGAAGCCCAGGATCCAGTTGCAGAGGGAGGTGTTCAGTCCCAGTGACCTTAGTTTAGTGATGAGCTTCGAGGGCACTATGGTGTTGAACACTGAGCTGTAGTCAATGAACATCCTTTTCACATAGGTGTTCCTTTTGGCCAAGTGGGAAAGGGCAGTGTGGAGTGCAATAGAGAGTGCGTCATCTGTAGTGGCGGTATGTGATTTGGAGTGGGTCCATTGTGTCTGGGATGATGGGGTTGATGTGAGCCATAACCTGCCTTTAAAAACATTTCATAGCTACAGGTGTGAGTGCTACGAGGTGATAGTCATTTAGACAGCTTACCTTGACATTTTTGGGCACAGAGACTGTGGTGGTCTGCTTAAAACATGTAGGTATTACAGACTGGGTCAGGGAGAAGTTAAACATTTCAGTGAAGACACTTGCCAGCTGGTCAGCGCATGCTCTGAGTACGCGTCCTGGTAATATACCTTTTGAGTGTTAACTTGTTTAAAGGTCTTACTCACATCGGCTACGGTAGCATGATTACACAGTTGTCCGGGAACAGCTGGTGATCTCACGCATGGTTCAGTGTTGCTTACCTCGAAACGAGCATAGAAGGCATTTAGCTCGTCTGGTAGGCTCGTGTCACTGGGCAGATAGTGGGTGAGTTTCCCTTTGTAATCTGTGATAGTTTGCAAGCCTGCCACATCTGACGAGTGTCAGGTGGTGTAGGAGGGTTAGATCTTAGTCCTGTATTGATGTTTTTCCTGTTTGGTGGTTCATCGCAGAGTGTACCGGGATTTATAAAAAGCGTCTTGGTTAGTGTCCCACTCCCTGAAAGTGTGAGCTGTACCCTTTAGCTCAGTGCGGATGTTGCCTGTAATCCATGGCTTCTGGTTGGGGTACGTACGGTCACTGTGGGGACGACGTCGTTGATGCACTTATTAATGAAGCCGGTGACTGATGTGGTGAACTCCTCAATGCCATCCGATGAATCCCGGAACATATCCCGGAACAATCATGGCTAGCCAGGAAAGATCTTGTCTTTCTCCCTATATAGCTCAGTGCTTTCTCCTTGGCTAAACTAGTTTAATGAGTTTACATTTTAGTCATATTTACGGATCCCATACAAGTTTGTAATTAATGCACGTGAACGTTCACATGTTCAAGAAGGCATTTCTGTCCCCCCAAAAATGTATAAGTATTTTTTTCAAACAGACCTACTGTGAAGTAGGAAATATCATCAAACGCCCCCTATGAGACGTCCTGTCACACTTGGGGTGTGTGTGTTATATCATGTGACAAGGCTATAGTATTTGCCATATCTGAGATATGCACGTGGACACACACACACACACCCCCTTCCCGTTTGTCTGTTTTCTAATGCTTCTACTCTCTGTGCATTTGCATGTTAGTGCTGCTCTCTCTCTCTCATTTGACTGTGTGTGTGTGTGTGTCTGAGGGCTGTGCATGAGCTTGTTCCTGCTAGTATGGTCGGAGGAAGGGGGGGTGTGGATGAATGGAGAGATAAAAGAAGGTAGGGTGGGTGCCGGTGCAAGCATTTTCTTTAGCTGCAGCGTGTAGGTGGGCGTTTATAATGCAAAAGGAGGGGGTAGACAACCTCTCCTCTTTATTTTTTCTTGTCTTTTCTTGTGCTCTTTTTTTCTTTGCTGCAATGTTGTGGTGTGTTGTTGTGTTTCTCTTCTTCTCTGCCTCTGCTGCACATGGATTGGCTCTTCTCTTGCTGTATGCGTTTGGATTGGTCCACTGTCCGTCTCTACATGGTGATTGATTCAGGTCTCCTCTGGCCCACGGATGTCGCTCCAGCCACAACAGCCCTGTCCACTCAGCCTGCAGCTCTCAGAGACTGTCCCACTCCCAGAACTTCTCTGTCTCTGTCCCTACTCTGGTCTTTACTGGTACGGACAGAGAAAAATAGTGAGAGGGAGGGAGGGAGAGCGGGAAGGCTCTACCCTGGGAGGGAGGAAGCCTGTTCCTACATGGGTCTTCACTCGTACATAGAAAGGGAGCGATTTATAAAAGAGAAATAAGGAGACAGACATAGAAGAGCGAGGTAAACTGGAGGAAAAGGGAGAGCCAGAGTAATAGAGCATGAGACAGAGAAACTAATGGATAGCCATCGGTGAGATAAATACCAGTCTTTCCCCCCAAAAAAGTCAACCTCAGAGCCCATTCTTCCTTGCCATTGGATGAGAAGATTGTGACATCACTAGCCCCAAATACTTCCTCTTCCTGTGTCCCCCGCAGCCAATCATAGAGCCCCTACCCAAACAGATCCATCCCTTCCACCTGTCCTAATTTTGCCTGATTCCGTGTAGTTTTTCCCAAAATTCTGTTCTGCTCACAACAACAGCATTGGATGTTCTAAGTCCACAAAAATGTTTACACCACAACAGCAAAACAAATGGCCACTGGATTGATTTAAATTATCATGATATCATTCTGTCTGGTAGGCATAGGCTACTTTTGTCGTTAACATTTAATTGAATAGGATTTTGGGAAAGCCTTTCCATCTCTACCAGAAGATTGTTATCATTAGCTTCATCGCCAACGGCTACACAAAGTGTAGACATACATGCGCACCGCACATATACACACAGACGTGCATTCCTGTGCCGTTTCTGGGAAATACGAATCACTGATGCATTTCATTCATGTCTTATGATTTAACTCGGGCAAATTAATGTATTTTCTAGTAAGTTCAATAAATGTTTGAATATTCATTATATTCCGTTTTAATGTCTGGATTCTGAGATTTTGTCCGCAATGCAGATTTTTTAGGGCCCCAAGCATCCCTCTTAGTTCAGTTCAATCAACTATATTTGTCTCCAAGGGGCAGTCACCCGGGAGTCTGTTGGGCTCAATTCCTTTTCAATTCAGTTAATGTTTGAAGTGAATTTAAATTCCAATTCAAGAAACTACTCATCGCTTTAGTGTTGTGTTGGGTTGGCCCATGTTGTGTTGTTTCTTTCTGCCATGCTTTCCTCCTCAGTTCGATATATCTGTGTGTGCTTCTGTTTACGCTTCATGTGCTTGGCTTTTTAGTTCCGCAGCCCAGTCATTTGCACTCCACACACCTCTCTCAAACACACACACACACACACACACACACACACACACACACACACACACACACACACACACACACACACACACACACACACACACACACACACACACACACACGGAGAAGTGACTGATGTGTGTGTGTTCTCCTGGCAGGCACGTGTTCAGTGAGGACCCAACCCACCCCCTCTCCGTCCCTCCCACCCCTCTCAGAACACTTCCTTCCTCCTCCTCTCCTCCCTTCTCTCCATCCAAGCCATGCAGTCGCCAGTCCTCCTCCTCAGACACAGACCTCAGTCTGACGCCCAAGATGGGTAAGACCCCACCACCCTCCTCACCCTTCCTCACACTCTCTGTCTGCTCCTCACCCCCCACTCTGAACCTGACTGTGTTTAATTTTTCCATCCCATTTCCTTGTTTAATTGATTTATTTCAAGTCAATGTGTTAGAAACACACACACACACAGCAGCTGTGGACTAGAGGTCGACCGAATATGATTTTTCAACGCCGATACCGATTATTGGAGGACCAAAAAAGCCGATAGAGTAATTGGCCGATTATAAAAAAAAATAATAATAAAAAAAAAATAATAATATCTATCTATCTATCTATCTATCTATCTATCTATCAATAAAATAATAATATTTGTAAAAAAATATATATATATAATAATAATAATAATATTAAAAAAAATATATATATACATTTTATTTGTAATAATGACAATTACAACAATACTGAATGAACACTTATTTTAACTTAATATAATACTTCAATAAAATCAATTTAGCCTTCAATAAATAATGAAACATGTTCAATTTGGTTTAAATAATGCAAAAACAAAGTGTTGGAGAAGAAAGTAAAAGTGCAATATTTGCCATGTAAAAAAGCTAACATTTAAGTTCCTTGCTCAGAACATGAGAACATATGAAAGCTGGTGGTTCCTTTTAACATGAGTCTTCAATATTCCCAGGTAAAGAAGTTTTAGGTTGTAGTTATTATAGGAATTACAGGACAATTTCTCGCTATACCATTTGTATTTCATATACCTTTGACTATTGGATGTTCTTATCGGCACTTTAGTATTGCCAGTGTAACAGTATAGCTTCCGTCCCTCTCCCCGCCCCTACCTGGGCTCGAGCCAGGAACACATCGACAACAGCCACCCTCAAAGCATCATTACCAATTGCTCCACTAAAGCCACGGCCCTTGCGGAGCAAGGGGAACAACTACTCCAAGTCTCAGAGTGAGTGACGTCACCGATTGAAACGCTATTAGCGCGCACCCCGCTAACTAGCTAGCCATTTCACATCGGTTACACCAGCCTAATCTCGGGAGTTGATAGGCTTGAAGTCATAAACAGCTCACTGCTTGAAGCATTGCGAAGAGCTGCTGGCAAACGCACGAAAGTGCTGTTTGAATGAATGCTTACGAGCCTGCTGCTGCCTACCATCGCTCAGTCAGACTGCTCTATCAAATCATAGACTTAATTATAACATAATAACACACAGAAATACGAGCATTTGGTCATTATTATGGTCGAATCCGGAAACTATAATTTCGAAAACAAAACGTTTATTCTTTCAGTGAAATACCGTTCCGTATTTTATCTAACGGGTGGCATCCCTAAGTCTAAATGTTATGTCATAATTATGTACAATTCTGGCAAATTAATTACGGTCTTTGTTAGGAATAAATGGTCCTCACACAGTTCACGGAACGCAAGAGAAGTGACACAATTTCCCTAATTATAAGAAATTCATGTTAGCAGGCAATATTAACTTAAACATGCATGTTTATGGTTAGGATTGGTGCAACGACAGTGCTAAATCATCACCCGTTTGGCGAAGTAGGCTGTGATTCGATGGGAAATTAACAGGCACCGCATCGATTATATGCAACGCAGGACAAGCTAGATAAACTAATAATATCATCAACCATGTGTAGGTAACTAGTGATTATGTTAAGATTGATTGTTTTTTCTAAGATTAGTTTAATGCTAGCTAGCACCTTACCTTGGCTTCTTGCTGCCCTTGCGTAACAGGTAGTCAGCCTGCCACGCAGGCTCCTCGTGGAGGGCAATGTAAGGCAGGTGGTTAGAGCGTTGGACTAATAATCGTAAGGTTGCAAAAACGAATCCCTGAGCTGACAAGGTAAAAATCTGACGTTCTGCCCCTGAACAAGGCAGTTAACCCACCGTTCCTAGGCCGTCATTGAAAATAAGAATGTGTTCTTAACTGACTTGCCTAGTTAATTAACTAGGCAAGTCGGTCGACCTCTATTGTGGACCATAGATTTCTGGTGTTGACCACGTAATAACCCGCACACCCCCTAGGGCAGGACATGGTTCCCCCTACTGGTGGAAATACACCCTAGGAACCCCCTTTCCTTCCTCTCTTCTCTACTCCCTTCGTCCTAAAGGATTTGTATCTTCCTTCCTTATGTTTTCCTGTCAGGTTTAAGATCTTCTGACTTTCCTCCGCTGTCCCTTTCTTCTCTGCTTTTCTTGATGATGTCTTGTTTTCTCCTTGTTTTCTGGCTCACCCCTCTCCTTCCCCACCTGCCTCTGTCGCTCTCTTCTCTTCCTCTCCTTTCTCTCTCGCTTTCCTCACCTTTTTCTCTGCCCAACAGTGACCTCCTCCCAAGAGAGGTTTGTCTCCCGTCCTGAGATCTTCCTCTGTCCCAGTTCCCCTGCCCTCTCCTCCGACTCCCAGCCCCTTCCTCGCTCCGGGCCAATCCTGTGCAGCCTTGTGTCTGCCCCCCAAGCCAACACCCTGCCCCCTCCCCCCTCTGTCCAATCAGAGGGGTATGTGTTGAGAAAGAGTATCATTCAGTGAAGAGCTGATGGCAGCCTTTGGTAGGAGAGTCATGAAGCTCTATAACAGTCCTGACAACACTCTTTTCATAACACTATAACAGCTTGCAGGAGTCATGAAGCCCAACAACATCCTGTATAACACTTGTTACACTTAAATAGTTAAATAGCCTTTTATTATAGTCTCAGGTAGGGCACAGAGTGCAAAAGTCGTGAATGTCTAAAACACCTTTTACGAACTCCCTCTATAACCACCCCTTAGAATCCTCTATAACCACCCCTTAGAATCCTCTATAACCACCCCTTAGAATCCTCTATAACCACCCCTTAGAAACCTCTATAACAGCCGTTTACAGTGCGTTTGGAAAGTATTCAGACCCCTTCCTTTTTTTTTCACATTTTGTTACGTTACTGCCTTATTTTAAAATTGATTAAATAAATGTTTTGCATCATCAATCTACACACAATACCCCATAATGACGAAGCAATAACAGGTTTTTTGACATTTTTGTAAAGAAAGAGAAATACCTTATTGACATAGGTATTCAGACCCTTGCTATGAGACTTGAAATTGAGCTCAGGTGCATCCTGTTTCCATTGATCAT
Source organism: Salvelinus fontinalis (assembly GCF_029448725.1). Classification (NCBI taxonomy): domain Eukaryota; kingdom Metazoa; phylum Chordata; class Actinopteri; order Salmoniformes; family Salmonidae; genus Salvelinus; species Salvelinus fontinalis. Next base: position 20,730,411 of record NC_074673.1, on the reverse strand, counting down.
CCTTGATGTTTCTACAACTTGATTGGAGTCCACCTGTGGTAAATTCAATTGATTAGACATGATTTAGAAAGGCACACACCTGTCTATATTATGTTCCACAGTTGACAGTGCATGTCAGCGCAAAAACCAATCCGTGAGGTTGAAAGAATTGTCCGTATAACTACGTGACAGGATTGTGTCGAGGCACAGCTCTGGGGAAGGGTACCAACAAGTTTCTGCAGCATTGAAGGTCCCCAAAAACACAGTGGCCTCCATCATTCTTAAATGGATGAAGTTTGGAACCACCAAGTCTCTTCCTAGAGCTGGCTGCCCGGCCAAACTGAGCAATCGGGGGAGAAGGGTATTGGTCAGGGAGGTGATCAAGATCCCGATGGTCACTCTGACAGAGCTCCAGAGTTTCTCTGTGGAGATGGTTGTCCTTCTGGAAGGTTCTCCCATCTCTGTAGCACTCCACCAATCATGCCTTTATGGTAGAGTGGCCAGACAGAAGCCACTCCTCAGTAAAAGGCAGTTGACAGCCCACTTGGAGTTTTCCAAAAGGCAACTAAAGGACTCTCAGACCATGAGAAACAAGATTCTCTGATCTGATGAAACTAAGATTGAACTCTTTGGCCTGAATGCCAATTGTCACGTCTGGAGGAAACCTGGCACCATCCCATCGGTGAAGCATGGTGGTGGCAGCATCATGCTTTGGGGATGTTTTTCAGCAGCATCTGCCGAGAGACTAGTCAGGATTGAGGGCAAGATGGAACGGAGCAAAGAGAGATGAGGTTGGGTGGAAAAAGGACTTGGAGTGAGAAATATATTTTTTTGTCATGGGCAAAGAAACTCAAAATGGGTGATTATACTAATTAATACAAATGTTGATCCGATTGTTCAAACTGTGCAAACAGATCCACAAGGAAGATGGATTCTTTTTTTTAAAGTGTTTTATTTTAAATTGGACCAAAAACAGATCTGGCTAATAAATCTGTGGTCCAAATAAGGATGATTCACACTTTAAAAAAATAAAATATTAATAATCTATTGAGCTCACAAGCTACGAATGAAACTATTATTATGGTGGGAGATTATATTACGGTTTTAAGTACACTACCGTTCAAAAGTTTGGGGTCACTTAGAAATGTTCTTGTTTTTGAAAGAAAAGCATATTTTTTGTCCATTTTTAAAATAACATCAAATTGATCAGAAATACAGTGTAGACATTGTTCCTCTGTCCAGTGTCTGTGTTCTTTTGCCCATCTTAATCTTTTATTTTTATTGGCCAGTCTGAGAGATGGCTTTTTCTTTGCAACTCTGCCTAGAAGGCCAGCATCCCGGAGTCGCCTCTTCACTGTTGACGTTGAGACGGGTGTTTTCCGGGTACTATTTAATGACGCTGCCAGTTGAGGACTTGTGAGGCGTCTATCTCCAGCTAGATACTCTAATGTACTTGTCCTCTTGCTCAGTTGTGCACCGGGGCCTCCCACTCTTTCTCTTTTGGTTAGAGCCAGTTTCAGCTGTTCTGTGACAGGAGTAGTACACAGCGTTGTACGAGATCATTAGTTTCTTGGAAATTTCTTGCATGGAATAGCGTTCCTTTCTCAGAACAATAATAGACTGACAAGTTTCAGAAGAAAGTTATTTGTTTCTGGCCATTTTGAGCCTGTAATCGAACACACAAATGCTGATGCTCCAGATACTCAACTAGTCTAAAGAAGGCCAGTTGTATTGCTTCTTTAATCAGAACAACAGTTTTCAGCTGTGCAAACATAATTGCAAAAGGGTTCTCTAATGATCAATTAGCCTTTTTAAAATGATAACTTGGATTAGCTAACACAACGTGCCATTGGAACACAGGAGTGATGGTTGCTGATAATGGGCCTCTGTACGCCTATGTAGATATTCCATTAAATATCAACCGTTTCCAGCTACAATAGTCATTTACAACATTAACAATGTCTACACTGTATTTCTGATCAATTTGACGGGCAAAAAAAAATCATTTTTATTTCAAAAACAAGAACATTTCTAAGTGACCCCAAACTTTTGAACGGTAGTGTACCTCAATGGATTGTAAAGGAAATCACACTACAAACTATCACACTCAAGCACTTAAGGAGATAACGAAGATCATGGATACATTAGAACTAGTGGGTATATGGAGGCTGAAAAACCCTGACCTTGTGAGGTATACATGGAGGAGGCTTAATCAAGCTAGCCGTCTTAATTACTTCCTAGTCTCATTCTTGCTGGCATCAAAAGTATTAATAGGAGACCAAATACGATCGGCCCACCATCTAATTGACCTCCTTATAACTCTTACAGAATTTTCACGTGGACTGGGATATTGTAAATTTAATCAAAGCCTATTGGTTGACATTTTGTTCTTAACTAAGGCAAAATAATTCATAATTAACTTTTTTCTGCTCAACATAGGTACAGCAGATCCCCTTATTGTATGGGACACTTTTAAATATACTTTTAGAGGCCATTCAATACAATACTCATTAAAACAAAAGCAATTTAAGTCGAAAGAGATAAGACTAATAAGGAAATAGAGGAAGTAACAGCGCAGGTAGATGGTAATGTAAACTGTACTATAGAGGCACAAAATAAGTTAGAGGAAAAACAAAAAGACATGGAAGTACTTATTAAAGAACGATCAAGTGTAATGTATTACAAAAATAAAGCGAATTGGATGGAAAATGGTGAAAAATGTACACTTTTTTTGGATCTTCAACATAGAAATGCTACCAAAAATAATTTACAGAAACTCATTAAAAATGGAGTCATCCGGGCCTCCCGGGTGGCGCAGTGGTCTAGGGCACTGCATCGCAGTGCTAACTGCGCCACCAGAGTCTCTGGGTTCGCCCCCAGGCTCTGTCGCAGCCGGCCGCGACCGGGAGGTCCGTGGGGCGACGCACAATTGGGCTAGCGTCGTCCGGGTTAGGGAGGGTTTGGCCGGTAGGGATTCCCTTGTCTCATCGCGCTCCAGCGACTCCTGTGGCGGGCTGGGCGCAGTGCGCGCTAACCAAGGGGGCCAGGTGTACGGTGTTTCCTCCGACACATTGGTGCGGCTGGCTTCCGGATTGGAGGCGCGCTGTGTTAAAGAAGCAGTACGGCTTGGTTGGGTTGTGCCTCGGAGGACGCATGGCTTTCGACCTTCGTCTCTCCCGAGCCCGTACGGGAGTTGTAATTACTAGCGATTGGATACCATGAAAATTGGGGAGAAAAGGGGATAAAATTTTAAAAAATATATAAAAAATAAAAATATGGAGTCATCCATGATTCACCAAATGATATTTTGAAAGAGGAAGCAAAATATTTTAAGCATATGTTTACTTTTCATTCTCCTCCATTTCCACTGAATGATGTCAACTGTAAGGATTTATTTCCTAATAATAATAATGTAAAATTAACACATTTACAGAAAGACCTGTATGAAGGCCAAGTTACAGAAGAGGAACTTTTTGAGGCAATAAAATATTTTCATTCTGGAAAAACACCAGGGTTGGATGGTATACCAGTAGAGGTATATCATACTTTTTTGTTGAACCCAAGAACCATTATTAGCATGTTTTAATTAGAGACTGTCAGGTACTCAACAAGAAGGTTTGATTGAATTACTACTAAAACAGGACCCTGGTGTTAAGTATAAAGATACAGTCCATTTTAAAAAATCTGGAGGCCTCTTACACATCAGTGTTGTGGTGAAATGCATAGCACATAAAATAAATAAGGTTATACCAGGTAATGTTCATCCTAATCAGGATGCACATTCGTGGCCTGCTGGAGGTCATTTTGCAGGGCGCTGGCAGTGCACCTCCTTGCACAAAGGCGGAGGTAGCGGTCCTGCTGCTGGGTTGTTGCCCTCCTACGGCCTCCTCCACGTCTCCTGATGTACTGGCCTGTCTCCTGGTAGCGCCTGCATGCTCTGGACACTACGCTGACAGACACAGCAAACCTTTTTGCCACAGTTCGCATTGATGTGCCATCGTGGATGAACTGCACTACCTGAGCCACTTGTGTGGGTTGTAGACTCCGTCTCATGCTACCACTAGAGTGAGAGCACCGCCAGCATTCAAAAGTGACCAAAACATCAGCCAGGAAGCATAGGAACTGAGAAGTGGTCTGTGGTCACCACCTGCAGAATCACTCCTGTTTTGGGGGGTGTCTTGCTAATTGCCTATAATTTCAACCTTTTGTCTATTCCATTTGCACAACAGCATGTGAAATTTATTGTCAATCAGTGTTGCTTCCTAAGTGGACAGTTTGATTTGACAGAAGTGTGATTGACTTGGAGTTACATTGTGTTGTTTAAGTGTTCCCTTTATTCTTTTGAGCAGTGTATATATATTTTTTTGGAATGATAAGTCAGACAAAATTAAACGTGCCTATTTATATAATGAATATGATTTTAAGGGGCTAAAAATATTAAAGGTCTAAACCTCTCACTAAAAGCTTCACTCATACATAAGTTATACTGAAACCCAAAATGGTTCTCCAGTAGATTATTAAGAAAGGCTCATCCATTGTTCTAAAATGGCCTTTTTTCCTTAATACAGATTACAACTTGTCATTAACGACTGATTGAAAATGAAATTTTGTTTTAAGTATAGCCCTTTCTCAAACAGGCCATTCAACGCTGGTTACAATTTCTGTTTTATCCTCCAGAAAAGATAGAACAAATGTTATGGTTAAACTAAAATATACTGATTTAATTAAAAAAAAAATCTTTATGGATAAAAATAATTAAAGGTATTATGTTTATTAATGATGTTATGAATAGAGACGGAGGAGTTATGTCACATGCAGCTATCGAAAATCTATGGAAATATCAGCTAAATCCAAATTTACAACCAGCTGATTGCAGCATTACCACAAAAATGGAGGAGGCAAGTGCCATATATTAAAGATACAAATTAGCGGAAAGGAATTGGCATAAATAGAAAAATATACCAGATTAATTTGAGGACGAAAATGTTGACAGCTGCACCATACAGGTTGCAAAATAAATGGGAAGATATTTTCGATGTACCGATTCCATGGCACATGGTTTACGAACTGGTACAAAAAACAACAGTTGATTCAACACTTAGTTTCTCAATTTAAATGATTATGTCAAATTCTTGCCACCAACAGAATACTATATATATATATATATGATAGTGATTCTGTCTCTTCACAGCAAAATCTATATATATATATATATATATATATATATATATATATATATATATATATATATATATATATATATGGGGCGCACAACAATTTCAGTTCCGTAGATTTTGCTGTGAAGATGTGAAGAGACAGAATCACTAGATAATTTATTCTGGTATCTGAATACTTATGTAAATGTAATATCAGTATAAAAAAATATATATATACATTTCTAAACACCTGTTTTTGCTTTGTCATTATGGGGTAGTGTGTATAGATTGATGAGGGTAAAACAATTATAGAATAAGGCTGTAACGTAACAATGTGGAAAAAGTCAAGGGGTCTTTCCGAAACTTTCCGAAAGCACTATATTTGCACACGTTTTCCAAACCACCTTAGCCCTACTTGACCTTACCCCACTTAACCTTGGGGAGACTGTCCATCCCTGCTGGTATCTGGGCCTCATACTGACTGCCTTGGAGTGACCACCTTTCCCCTGCCCATTTTTCCACCTCAATGTGTGGTTTAAGGCATGTCCAGATCCCCACCCCTGTTTTATGAGTCTATAAGGTGGTATAGTCTGCAGCCTCCCAGGCCAGTGGCAGGTAGAGTATTGTACAGAGGGGATAATAAAACAGCTATGTGCTATGGGAATGTTGTCATTCACAAAGATGTGGTAATTACAATGTACACTGAACAAAAATATATAAATGCAACAATTTCAAAGATTTTACTGAGTTACAGATCATATAAGGAAATCAGTCAATTGAAATATATAAATTAGGCCCTAATCTATGGATTTCACATGACTGGGAATATAGATACCTTATGTATTTTTTTAAATTGGGGAGTGGATGAGAAAACCTGTCCGTATCTGGTGTGAGCATCCCAAACATGCTCAATGGACGGGTGACATGTCTCGTGAGTATGCAGGCCATGGAAGAACTGGGACATTTTCAGCTTCCAGAAATTGTGTGCAGATCCTTGTCACATGGGGCGTGCATTATCATGCTGAAACGAGGTGATGACGGTGGATGAATGGTACAACAATGGGCCTCCGTATCTTATCACGGTGTCTCTGCATTCAAATTGACATCGATAAAATTCAATTGTGTTCGTTGTCCGTAGCTTATACCTGCCCATACCATAACTCCACCGCCACCATGGGGCACTCTGTTCACATTGACATCAGAAAAATGCTCGGCCACACAACGCAATACACGCTGTCTGATACAGTTGAAACCCGGGATTCATCCGTGAAGAGCACACTTCTCCAGCATGCCAGTGGCCATAGTTGAGCATTTGCCCACTGAAGTCAGTTATGACGCCAAGACCCTGGTGAGGACAACGAGCACACAGATGAGCTTCCCTGTGACCGTTTCTGACAGTTTGTGCAGAAATTCTTCGTTTGCACCATCCCACAGTTTCATCAGCTATCCGGGTGGCTGGTTTCAGACGATCCCGCAGGTGAAGAAGCAGAATGTGGAGGTCCTGGGATGGCGTGGTCTGCAGTTGTGAGGCCGGTTAGACGTACTGCCAAATTCTCTAAAACAACATTGGAGGCTTGTGGTAGAGAAATTAACATTTAATTCTCAGGCAACAGCTCTGTTGGACTTTCCTGCAGTCAGCATGCCAATTGCACACTCCCTCAAAACTTGTGGCATTGTTTGACAAAACTGCACATTGTAGTGACCTTTTATTGTCCCTAGCATGAGGTGCACCTGTGTAATGATCATGCTGTTAAATCAGCTTCTTGATATGCCATACCTGTCAGGTTGATGGATTATCTTGGCAAAGGAGAAATACTCACTAACAGGAATGTACACGTGTGCACAAAATTTGAAAGAAATAAGCTTTTTGTGCATATGGAACATTTCTGGGATCTTTTATTTCAGCGTATAAAACATGGGACCAACACTTAGCATGTTGCGTTCATATTTTTGTTCAGGATAGATATTAGCCGAGTAGTCTAAGGGATACGATTAATATGGGATTTGCAAGGTTGTCGAGGCGTTCCGGCTCACACAAGCCAAGGCCTGGCAAGGGTACTTACTTACTTCCTATGGTTTTTGAGGAATGCCTACTGTCTGTAATGAAGCGTTGTGATTGGTGAAGTGTTAATCTCTAATCCTATCAGGGATGGGGAGTGGGATCAGCGTTGGGAAAGAGGCAGGGCCTCTGAAGACCCTCCTCAGACAGCAGGCCCAATCAGCATTGGAGCAGAGGGTACGCACACACACACACCGCACACACCGTACGGCATTGTGCTGTGTGAAAGGGTAATTGTGAAGTGTGTGTGTGAGAGTGAAGTATGATTATGTAAGAGTGAATAATGTTCCCTTTCTCCATCCTCTTGACCACTCCGTCCTCCCAGGGAGCCTCATCCTCTGGTATATTTGTAAACACCAGGGTATGTCTCTCTTTCACACACACTCACTGTTGTGGATGCTTCTATCAAACCTGTCTTACCTGTCTGGGTTCTGCTCAGGGGTTCTACTCTCGAGTTGGGCTGTTTCTCAAAATTCTACAGTGACTTCATCTTCTCCATCTGCACTGATCTGTTAACACAGGACAGGAAGAAGCAACATGGAGGATACCTGCTAGCAGTATGCTTTTACCTGTCTAGTTCTGTCATTTGTCACCAGTGCAGATAGAGGAGAGAAGAAAGGTAGATAGTTGAGATGCAGCCTTAGTCCCCTGATCGATGGTAACAAGCACGCTCCACTCCGTTACCATGGCGATATCACAATCACTCAGGTTGGGAAATTGCTGGTCTAGACCAGTATGCTGTAGCAGTTCGTATGCATAACATTGGCATGGCTGAAACACACAGCCTCACTCTGCATGGGGAGATGCCGTCCCACTCACTACCCCCTCATCTAAATGACACCTGTCCTGGATCACACTTTTCACACCTGGGTTGACTATTGACCGTCACAGCAGGAGGCTGACTCTGTCAAACAATGACATTTTAAATTAAACTCTGCATTGTATTACTGGTATGCTGTTATTGTATAAACGGTATATCAGGGTTATTCAAATCCAGACCTCGAGTTCTGTACTGTTGGTTTTCATCCTTCCCCTTCTAATCAGGGACTGATTCAGACCTCGGTGATAATCAATTCACTGAACTAACTAGCAGGGACAAAAAGCCAACCAGCAGACCTCCAGACCTTGACTTGAGGCCTGTTGTATACTCTGTCTGCCTGTCATCTGTCTAGTTGTGTATCTGAGGTAGAAGAGATGAACCAACACTAACTCATTTAGCAGATTACTCTGCTGCTGCTACTAAATTAATGACATATGTTAATACTACTTTCAGTCAGTGTGGGTTTTTATCTTCTGTCTTATGCCCTTACAACCCTGCATCTTTTTGTATGATGAGGATAGGGTTGAGCGCGCAATCCTTAATTCTACTGTTTCCGTGGTAACCAGTGTTCACGGAGACAGGTTTGACCCCTAACCAGACTTTTTTCTGACCCTGTGTATTTTCAGGAGTTCCCCTTCTTCACGTTGACTTGTTTTCCCCCCGGCTTCCTGGTTCACATCGGGGGAGTGGTCAGCGCCCGCTCAGTCAAGCTGCTGGACCGCATACACAACCCTGGTGAGTTCCCTACAATCGCACAGTCCCAGCTATTGGAGAACACAGCAACGTGTGTTACAGGTTGTAGTCCATGTTGCAGTGTAGGTTTTGTTTCCAGGCTAGTTAGATTATGACATGACCGATCACTCTTGTCAAAGAGATGTTTAAACTCAATGGGATCATCTGAATTAAGGATCAATAAATGGCAAGAGGGGTAGCACACATAGTGGGATCATTGTGTTAGTCTGCTAGAGTTTATAAATATTAGCGATGTGGCTATATCATTGATCCTATTCTGTGTGTGCTAGCACCAATGATTTATATACATTATTGGTCCATTACCCCCCCCCCCCCCCCCGATTCTACACCCTTCTCCCCAAGTGTGTACTACTTCTCCCGAAGGGTGGAGAGTGGGAATAGCCTACAGCCCATGTTTACAGCAGGTGAATCCTTCTACAGTTGCTTCCTAAAGCCTGAACCACCATGTTCCAGCAAAAGAGAAAGGGAGGTTCACATTAGGCCTTCAGCCCTATCCTGCCCTGTAGGGAACTGCTAAGCCCTAACAACTGGGAAAGGAAAGGGAATACCTAGTCAGTTGCACAACTGAATGCATTCCACCGAAATGTGTCTTCCACATTTAACCCAACCCCTCTGAATCAGAGGTGCGGGGGGCTACCTTAATCAACGTTCACGTCGTCAGTGCCCAGGGAGCAGTTCTTGGTCTGGGTTAACTGCCTTGCTCAGAAAAGGCAGAACGGCAGATTTATCCACCTTGCCAGCTCAGGGATTTGAACCAGCAACTTTTCGGTTAATGGCCCGACGCCCGGGTCACTGATACTGGGTCAGATTATGTTTTCATCCTCCTATTGGTTAGGTTTATGGGTGGGTTAATCGGATCCTAGATCTGTGGTTACGGGGACTTGGATTTGCTAGTTGTGTGTGTAGTAGCTTCCTCTCTGTGCTGTGTGTTGTTTGCTGCCCCCTGGTATTGAGGTTTGGTAGTGCATGGCTGGGGTGTGCTGTGGCTTGGCTGTGTGTGTTGGGTCTTTTGGGCTGAAGGAGGCTCTGGCCTGATGTGGTCTGTACTCCAAAGCCTTAAGGTGGCTACAAGCTTCACTCCGTTGATGGACGTGCATGCATGTGCAAGGGGGCGGAGGCAGGTTATTTTATGGGCAGCACGCACTTTTGTCCACATAGACGTTGCGTTCCACATAGAGAGGAAGTCCACCTTGGGTAGTGTATATGCACTATGGGGCTTGGAGAGCCAGAGCAGTTTACCAAGCAAGAGGGTCCGTGGCTCTCTTTGACTCTAGCTAGTAGGGATGTGCTGTATCCTGATGTTCATAACCGTCATACCGTTTCTGTACCATACCGGAGTATACGGTATAACCGGAAGTGCACACAAGGGGCACTATACATTTTTTGGGAGATGCACAAAACCATTTAGGCAACAGGGATCTTCATCCAGGAGGGGATTGAATGTCTCTGCTGTAACCAAGAAGCTTGATCTTGACATTTAGCCACTTAGCTAGAAAGTTAGGAAACCAAATGCATAGCTGGAGCACTGAGCAGGATATCATTTATTTGACACATCTTAGGTTTCTTATAGTTATACTTAACTTATAGTTAGTTATAAGCAGTGACGTAGAACGGGGAAAAAACAAAATAATAATATTATATATATATTTTTTAAATGGTATTGAAATTCTTACCGTCGTTATTTTGAAATACCCCAGTATATGGTATAAACTGTATATTGCCCATGTCACGTTCGTTGAATAAATAAGTGGACCAAGGTGCAGCCTGAGTAGAGGTCCACATTTTATTACTAGTGAAACTTCCAAAAAAACAATAAAGATATATGAACGTACAGTACGTAGCGCACATAGGCACTAAACAAAACAATATCCCACAACGCAGGTGGGAAAAGGGACACACTAAGTATGATCCCCAATTAGAGGCAACGATATTCAGCTGCCTCCATTGGGGAACCATACTCACACACCAACATAGAACTATAATAACTAGAAAACCCCCCTAGTCACGCTCTGACCTATTACACCATAGAGAACCCCGAGGGCTCTCTATGGTCAGGTCGTGATAGCCCAAGCCTCGTAGCTACTGACGACATTTGAACTTTCTGATCCGGTGTTATGTCTTTTGTGTCTACAAATATTAGCTAGCTGAATGTCTGGCTAGTCTGGTGTTCTATGCTTTTCAATGCAATTTTTTTTGCCACAGAAGCAGTAGCCAACATGACTCTCATGAATTGCAATTGCTAGAGCTTGAACAGCAAGAGTTTAAACTGCTCTTACTACTCAGGAGGATAAAAAGAAAGACTGAGAAAATGGCAAGAAGTTCATCCACTGAACACTGTGATGGGGATTTGACAACTTGCTTCAGCGGCGTTGGAATTATCAATTTTGTGCAGGAGCTGTCGACGGAAGACATTCGGGTCAAAGCTCCGGCAAACTCAGGCAGCGAGTACTACAACTACAAGGGCTTTTTTCTCATTGATCCTAATGGCAGTCTGCGATGCAAAGTACTGCTTCACCATGATCGACGTGGGCTCATATGGTTGGAAGGGAGATGCGGGAATCTTCTCACAAAGCAACTCCGGTTCCCTACTCATTGCAGGCCAGCTACCGCTACCAAGGCCAGAATGCTTGCCGGGGATTCAGAAACCCGGGGCCATATGTCTTTGTGGGAGACGAGGCATTCCCCTCTGAGGGTAAATCTGATGCGACCATATCCAGGTAAGATGCGGTAAATACATGCGACTATACATTAGGGTGGACCCCATTTAGTCGACTGGTCGATTGTTTGGTCAATAGGCTGTTGGTCGTCCGAGATTTCTTTAGTCGAGCAGTAGCAAAATAATAATAGTAATAATAATCATGGTGTACAAGACACCTGTCTGATTCGCGCCTTTCTGAGTGGACTGATCCATTGTGGAGGCCATTGTGGTGACACAGTCCATCAGTCCTCTTAAGGATCTGACCTTTTTTTTCTCTTCAATTTTCACCTAAAATGACATACCCAAATCTAACTGCCTGTAGCTCAGGAACTGAAGCAAGGATATGCATGTTCTTGATACCATTTGAAAGCAAACACTTTGAAGTTTGTGGAATTGTGAAATTATTGTAGGAGAATATAACACATTAGATCTGGTTTAAGATAATACAAAGAAAAAAACCAACTGTTTCTTTTGTATTTTTTTTGTACCATCTTTGAAATGCCAGAGAAACGCCACACTATTATTCCAGCTTATGCACAATTAAGATTTTGGCCATTAGATGGCAGCAGTGTATGTGCAAAGTTTTAGACTGATCCAATGAACCATTGTATTTCTGTTCAACATGTTGTATCAAGACTGCCCAAATGTGCCTAATTGGTTTATTAGTAGATGTTCAAGTTCATAACTATGCACTCTCCTCAAACAATAGCATGGTATTCTTTCACTGTAATAGCTACTGTAAATTGGGCAGTGCAGATTAACAAGAATTTAAGATTTCTGCCCATATCAGATACATCTATGTCCTGAGAAATGTTCTTGTTACTTAAAACGTCATGCTAATCACATGAGCGCACGTTAGCTCAACTGTCCCGTGGGGTGGGGGGGGCGATCCCATAGAGGTTAATAAGATGTGCTACTGAAAATCTATATTATGTAAGAATGGTGCAACACAAATAAAAATGATATTTTATAACGTGCGCTTTCTCCTGCATTGGATAGTGGTCGCTGTCCGCGGTTCTGAAACACAGTGGCTGTTGAATTGACGCCTTTTCCTAGACCATGTTGCTATGTGCATAATAGCAAAGTTAACCAGCATATTGGTGTTGAGAATAATGCTGCGGAGGCTGCAGCAGAGTTAGGAGATGAGAAAACAGCCCTTACCTTAACTGTCTATGAAAAGTGAGGAGAGAGGAAACCCAACTTAATTAGCTGTATAATCAATAGCCTAACTGTTAAATGTGCTTGGATTCCATATATATCCATATCTACAGAAATAAGACATCCTGCTTCTGTTGCCTGTTTGAGTGTTTGGTTGATAGCCTACTGATTCAGTGAGAACCAGGACTCACGCAACAATTTCACATATTCTGCTGTTTTTAATCTTTGCTCTGCTGTAATAAAGGCTTTACATATTTTTTTTACCTTAGACCAGCCTCTGGTATTATTTATAATTATTTAGTGTCTTTTACACTGTTTCAAATTGTCCAACAAAATATATTAATAATAATAACCATCCTTTTCCCTAGATTTCCTTGTTATTGTTATTATTATGATCATCAATATAAGTAATGTCGTTCTCATTAGTAGGTTTAGTATAGCAGCCTTGTATAACCACCATCGAGCTGTAGGCCTGAGAGTGCATTCTGTTTAGTCTTAATACCATAACTAACTTAGGCCTCTATTTCAATACTTATATAGGATACTGTATCAATAAAAAATGCATTAGTTAATGTCATCACACAGCATACGAGTCATTCATGATGTGAAATGCAATCAAGAGTTTTAGTTTTAAAATAACAAAGCAACCATTGAATAAATAGCGTAAACAATAAATAGGCCTAAACCGTTCCATTTCAGAAATTGCATTCACGAATGAATGCAACTATTTTTAGTCCTTGCTGTAATAAAGGAATTACAAAAAAACTGATTCTCTGGTACGCTTATAATGTATTTAGTGTTGTTTACATTGTTCCAGAAGGTCAGAAAAATGATATTGTAATCTAACAGCGCCTGTTTGACACACATAGGCCTAATATGCACGCAGAGCTTGCTCCATCCATAGTTTTTTTTTTATCTCCAATATTTTCCGTAATTAGTCAAATTTATTCCACACATCTGACTTCCCCTTTACCTCCTGCGCAACCAGTAAACATTCCCCCGTTTAGAGTTTATCACATCCATTTTGCTGTCATGTGTTATGGTGTTATAACCATGTGTTATAATATAAGTTTGTTATAACCAATTTATTTTTGTGAATATGATATGCTATAGGTCAGGCCCTATTGGTCAAGTGCATGCGAAGCATACATGTGTCACATAAAGAGAGCAAGGGTTGAGGGAATGGGGGTTTTTCTAAACAAATTAGAAATTTGGTCAGAAAAATGAACTTTTCTGAAAGAAATGGCTGTAATTATGTTGCAGCTTCAGCAACACTATGTGCTAGTCTGTTACTCTCTGTATTTCTTTTAACACAGCACTGCAAGTCTGAGCCAGTCGGCACAATCAAATAAATTGCGGTCAGACTCCCTCTAGTCTTCTCGAGTCTTCTTGGGTATGATGCTATAAGCTTGGCACACCTGTATTTGGGGCGCTTCTCCTATTCTTCTGTGCAGATCCTCTCAAGCTCTGTCAGGTTGGATGGGAATCGTCGCTGCACAGCTATTTTCAGGTGTCTCCAGAGATGTTAGATCGGTTTCAAGTCCGGGCTCTGGCTGGGCCACTCAAGGACATTCAGAGACTTGTCCCGAAGCCACATCTGTGTTGTCTTGGCTGTGTACTTAGGGTTGTTGTCCTATTGGAAGGTGAACCTTTGGCCCAGTCTGAGGTCCTGAGCGCTCTGGAGCAGGTTTTCATCAAGGATCTCTCTGTACCGTGCTCCGTTCATCTTTGCCTTGATCCTGACTAGTCTCCCTGTCCCTGCCGCTGAAAACTTCCCAACAGCATGAGGCTGCCACCACCATGCTTCACCATAGGGATGGTGCCAGGTTTCCTCCAGATGTGATGCTTGGCATTCAGGCCAAATAGTTCAATCTTGGTTTCATCAGACCAGAGAATCTTGTTTCTCATGGTATGAGAGTCCTTTAGGTGCCTTTTGGCAAACTCCAAGCCAGCTGTCATGTGCCTTTTACTGTGGAGTGGCATCCGTCTGGCCACTCTACCTTAAAGGCCTGTTTGGTGGAGTGCTGCAGAGATGGTTGTCCTTCTGGAAGGTTCTCCCATCTCCACAGAGGAACTCTAGAGCTCTGTCAGAGTGACCATTGGGTTCTTGGTAACCTCCCTGACCAAGGCCCTTCTCTCCCAATTACTCAGTTTGGCTGCGCGGCCAGCTCTAGGACGAGTCTTGGTGGTTCCAAATTTCTTCCATTTAAGAATATTGGAGGCCATTGTGTTCTCGGGGACCTTCAATGATGATCAATGGAAACAGGATGTACCTGTGATATATTTCGAGTTTCATAGCAAAGGGATTGAATACTTATGTAAATAAGGTATTTCGGGTTTTTATTTTTAATACATTTGCAAAAATGTCTAAACCTGTTTTGGCTTTGTCATTACAGGGTATTGTGTGTAGATTGATGAGGGGGAAAAAAGTATTTAATACATTTTAGAATAAGGCTGGAACGTCACAAAGTGGAAAATTTTGAATTCTTTCCGAATGTACTGTATGTTATTTTTCTCTGGTTGATGACTTAATATTTCATGTTGTGAGCTACACACTTGGTTTTTCTGTTTTGGATTATGCTGTTTTTCTTATTCACACTTTACAAATCACAATAAAGAGAACTATAATGACAGTCACTTCATCCTTGTGTTATTTTATTTAGTTGTATATCTTTTGGAGGCTAGACCCTTAAGACATTTACCTAACCTTGTGTTATGTGTAGTGGCCTTTCAATCAGGACTTTCCTGCTATGGTACATGGGTGAGAATGGCTGTCCAGCTGTAGACAATATGGCTAGACCCTCGACATTTACCTTATCAGTATAACACAAGGTTGTACATGGTCATATGTAGTGACCTTTCAATGGAGACCTTCCTGCTTTGGTACATGGGTGAGAATGAGTTGTCAGCTGTAGACAATAAGGACAGATCCCCAAGACATTAACTTCATCAACATTGCTCATGTACAAAGCAGTGCAAGTTTACTGAGTGACTGACTCAAAACAGTAATATTTTCTGCCACAAGTACAAATAACCAGACAAAGACATTTGCAGACCTTTTAGATATTTATTTACGATCACAAGAGGAATATAGTGCAATGTAAAACACAGGGTGCCAAAAAGAAGAGCATTGTCAAACAAAATGTACATTTAAGAAGACTGCTCTCTCAATGTGTGATGAAAGGGGAGAAAAAACGAAGTAAACACCAGTAAATTACCCACCACCTTAACATGTGAATGAGCGAAAGAAAAAACATGTAAATTACCCACCACACCAAGATGCGAAGTAAGAAGAGAAAAAAAGCAATTAAAGTAAACACGTTAACCAACATCTGTACAAATGTGTTTAGCGCTCAACACCCGTTTTTGGGGTGAAACGGAAGGCTCAGTCTCACTCGACAGCGGACGGAGCAGACACACCATACTGATCGATGGTGCTGTGAAAGTACATTGTCATGTCCCTGACAAACGGGAGACGTTGATCAGGAGGAACAGACACATCCATAACATCGTAGACAGATTTTTAAACTCCTATCTGCTGCATAATGCGCTCTGCGGTCCAACTCACTACAAACCATCTCAATTGGGTTGAGGTTGGATGATTGTGGAGGCCAGGTCATATGATGCAGCATTCCATCACTCTCCTTGGTCAAATAGCCCTTACACATCCTGAAGGTGTACATTTCATCTATGCACTTAAATAGCGAATGGAGGACACTTTTTGCCGTGTTTTATTTTCATGCCAGCCAGGTAGGCTATACTCCTGTTGTAAATATAAGTAATGTCCTTAATATTAAGAAAGTTGAGAAATAAATATTGTAGGCCTAGCCTATAGAAAGCTGATCCTCCTCTTTTTACTAGAGGCCATCACTCTGTTTTCTTGCGCAATTGCATAGCCTATTGAAAGGTTGCGCAACATGAGTTCATGGGCTCTCATGAAGTGTTTTATTACATTTACATTGATGTCAGAGTGATTAGAGGGACAATAGTGCTGAGTACCAGGCAGTTAGAATGTTTGGTAGGCTACTAATGACCATCAGCAGCATCAGAGATAGTAGAAGCCTTATTACCGTGACTAAACGGTCACGTGGAATTTGACTGCCTTCCTGACTCGTGACCTCCGGTGTAGCGGTAATACAGCAACCGCAACAGCCTTAATCACAAACACACACACACTGAAAAAAATAAGTTCTTCAACGTCAACAAAACGAAGGAGCTGATCGTGGACTACAGGAGACAGCAGAGAGTGCGCACCCCCACATCGACGGGGCTACAGTGGAGAGGGTTAAAAGCGTGCACATCACTGACTACCTGAAGTGGTCCCTTCACACAGACCGTGGGACTTCTTAAACCGTATCGTTGAAGGGTACGGCAATTGCACCGTCCACAACTGCAGGGCTCTCCAGAGGATGGTGCAAGAGCTTTTTAGGGCCTTGTTTGTCTGAGTACTAGTGTTACACAGTATACCGAAATCTCTGTACTTTTCTGATACTAGATCATGAAAAACGGTTTGATACTAGAATTATTTTTGGTACTTCTGTTAATTGTGTCTCATCGATCAAGCCTGTCTATCAGCTCAGTCGACTCTTTTTATTTTAGTTCGCACCGGCTACATTATGTTAGCTCCCCATTCATGCTACACATAAGCAAACACACTTAATGCGACACAGCATGTAGAAATGTTGAAACTTTTAACTACTGTTCACAAAACAATGTCCATACAGGCTAGAACACTTTACAATGGAAGAAGATACCGGTAGCTTCCAGCTTTGTAGGTAGCCTAAAGTCCGGCAGATGGCGATATTGAGTCGTTTCATCTTACCGTCCAAACACATTGTATGCAGCCGGCAATACATTCATATCCCTGGTGGACCGGTTTGATTCTCGCCCCCACCTCAACTGACATTTTTACCTTGCCCCCACCCCAATGGACATTTATCATGCTGAATAGCCACCACTAGTCAGCCCACTGCTCCCCCTATGGACATTTACCCTGTCCCCACCCCAATGGAAATTTATCGTTGCCACAGTTGTTAATATGTATATATTATTATTTTTGGTTTACTTAATTTTGTCCTTCATTGTTGGAGCTCAAGATTTACACCAAACCCAGTAATTACATCTGCAACCCTGTACATGTGACTATTAAACTCTAATCTCTCATTTCAAACCTTAAACATTTTCCATTAAGGCTGCATAGGCTTCAATATCCTCCTTAACTTGATTTAATGATGAGAAGGCAGGGAAAAAAATGGGAAAATATGCATACTTATGAAAAACCATTTTCCAACACCTTGCTAGCGTGGCTAAATGCTAATCACGGATGTTGTATATCGCGTTCAGCCAAGCTCAATAACTCAATGCATGCACACACTTGTATTGTGGATAGGCCTAGGCTACGTCTTGATTTACCCAGTTTTGAGTTATAGTTAAAATAAATAATGTAGTTAGGTTAGTAAAAAAAAGTCTAAGTTAATGCATACATGGCTGTCTTTGAAAAATGCTGATGCAAAATGTTTTCAATGTAATGATATTGAACTCAAAAGTTGCCCAGAGCAGTAGCTGAGTTGTTCATTTTGTGACTTTGGCTAATATGCCTTCTTTTTTTGCAGTGGTATTGAGTGTAATGATGGTATCAAACATTGTGATACTAAACCTGGTATTGGTATCAAAGTAAAAATTCTGGCATCGTGAAAACACTATTGAGTATTGTGGGAGCGGTAGATGTGGCTTTGGAACGAGAGGTGAAGTGCAGTGGAAGTGAAGTTGTCTGTCAGACTCCTCTGATTTGAAAGCAGACTTTACACCCAGTAAAATATTGTCAGTGTGTCATCGCAGTATCACCCTTTCCACAGAGAGCAGCAGCTTTCTGTCTGTCTGTTGTGGTGTAGTGTTCGATGTTACATGGTTAGGAGAAAGGTTAATCAGACAGGTATTGCAGGCTCTCTTCTGGGATGTAGAGCTGTGGAGGTCCAGAGAGG
Organism: Salvelinus fontinalis; assembly: GCF_029448725.1. NCBI lineage: Eukaryota > Metazoa > Chordata > Actinopteri > Salmoniformes > Salmonidae > Salvelinus > Salvelinus fontinalis. The sequence continues at coordinate 20,711,807 of NC_074673.1, read as the reverse complement.
GTCCAGGACCATTCAGCAGGCTAGATGGTGCGTATACCTGAAATGAACAGTTGTGGAAAAAGATCCCTAAACATTTTCGGGGGTGAAAGAAGTTGAACATTCTTATTTTAATCAATTTCAGACATGAAAACATAATCTATGAATGTAATCGTGTAATTTTATGTATTTGGGATGTTTTCAGTGTATTTTGAACACTCAGATGATAAAAAAGACTGATCAAAAATTACAAAAAGTTTACTTTAATTAACTGATTCAACTCTGACAGCCCTAGTATTTTCACCTTAACTCTCCGTACTGTAGAAAAACATTAGGCCTAGCCTAAGTTTTAGACTGTAGAGATACAGTGCCTTCAGAAATTATTCGTACTCCTTGATTTATTCCACATTTTGTTGTGTTACAGCCTGAATTCAAAATGGATTCAAAGTGAAAACAACATGGTCACGTGAAAATGAAATATAGAAATATCATATTTACATAAACTACCGGTCAGAAGTTTTAGAACACATTCTCATTCAAAGGTTTTTCTTTATTTTTACTATTTTATACATTGTAGAATAATAGCGAAGACATCAAAACTATGAAAAAACACATATGGAATCATTTAGTAACCAAAAAAGTATTAAACAAATCAAAATCTATTTTATATTTGAGAATCATTAAAGTAGCCACCCTTTGCCTTGATGGCAGCTTTGCACACACTTGGCATTATCTCAACCAGCTTCATGAGGAATGCTTTTCCAACAGTCTTGAATGACTTCCCACATATTCTGAGCACTTGTTTGCTGCTTTTCCTTTACTCTGAGGTCTGACTCATCACAATCCATCTCAATTTGGTTGAGGTTGGGGGATTGTGGAGGCCAGGTCATCAGATGCAGCACTCCATCACTCTCCTTCTTGGTCAAATAGCCTTGGGGTGTGATGGGTCATTGTCCTGTTGAAAAACAAATGATAGTCCCACTAAGCCCAAACCAGATGGGATGGCATATCGCTGCAGAATGCTGTGGTAGCCATGCTGGTTAAGTGTGCCTTGAATTCTAAATAAATCACAGACAGTGTCACCAGCAAAGCACTCCCACACCATAACACCTCCTCCATGCTTTTGGGTGGGAAATACACATGCGGAGATCCTCCGTTCACCCACACCACAAAGACACGTCGGTTGGAACCAAAAATCTCAAATTTGGAGAGTTTCCACCTGTCTAATGTCCATTGCTCGTGTTTCTTGGCCCAAGCAAGTCACTTCTTCTTATTGGTGTCCTTTTGTAGTGGTTTCTTTGCAGCAAATCTCCTCTGAACAGTTGATGTTGAGTTTTGTCTGTAACTTGAACTCTGTGAAGCATTTATTTCGGCTGCAATTTCTGAGGCTGGTAACTCTAATGAACTTGTCCTCTGCAGCAGAGGTAACTCTGGGTCTTCCTTTCCAGTGGTGGTCCTCATGAGAGACAGTTTCATCATAGTGCTGGATGGTTTTTGTGACTGCACTTGAATAAACTTTAAAAGTTCTTGAAATTTTCCGTATTGACTGACCTTTATGTCTTAAAGTAATGATGGACTGTCGTTTCTCTTTGCTTATTTGAGCTGTTCTTGCCATAATATGAACTTGGTCTTTTACCAAATAGGGCTATCTTCTGTATACCAACTCTACCTTGTCACAACACAACTAATTGGCTCAAAGAGTCTTTCTGGGTAAATCTCTAAGAGCTTTCCACACCTGGATTGTGCAACATTTGCCTATTTTTTTATTTTTCATAATTCTTCAAGATTTGTTAAATTGGTTGTTGATCATTGGCCATAGATGTTCAAGTAGATTTAAGTCAGAACTGTAACTCGCCCACTCAGGAACGTTCACTGTCTTCTTGGTAAGCAACTCCAGTGTAGATGCGGCCTTGTGTTTGTGTTTATTGTCCTGCTGAAAGGTGAATATGTCTCCCAGTGTCTGTTAGAAAGCAGACTAAACCATGTTTCCCTTCAAGGATTTTTTGTGTGTTGGCCAGTGACAAAAAAATCTAAATTTAATCCATTTTAAATGCAGGCTGTAACACAACAAAATGTGGATAAAGTCTAGGGGTGTGAATACTTTATGAAAGCAGTGGATCTGCTAGTGCATGCCTCTTCTCGTTCTCACCTCTTTAGGCTATACCTCTCTCCCTTCTCTAATTCCACAGCATCTCTCTTGGATCATTCTTCTTCTCACCCTATCTGCTTTTCTCTCCCTCTCTCTGCTAGGCTCTGGTATTGACTCAGTGGTCTGTCTTTGCAATGACTGTGGTGCTGTTGTCTTGTGTTGTAGTTTGTATCTTCTCTTTTTCTCTCTTTCTGTACTAATGGTGTGTGTTGTTCTGGCCCAGCGTTGGGTAACACACGCTCTTACAAACTGCTAGACTGGAATAGTGTTGCTGCAGGTACCTCCCTCCTCCTACTGGTTTCACACACTGGAGACATGGCAGCTCACACACACACACACACACACACACACACACACACACACACACACACACACACACACACACACACACACACACACACACACACACACACACACACACACACACACACACACACACACACACACACACAACTATGGGTGTGCAAACATCTTGTTAAACCTCCAGGCTAAATCTCTGTTACTAGCCAATCTTTCACTGAGCTGCCATCTCTCTCTTGTCTTTGTGTGTGTGTGCTGAGCATGTGCTACCCCCCCCCCCCCCTCCCGCCTGGCTAGCCCACCCTACCAGGCTGCTCCTGCTACGGCAGTCTGTAACGCAATGCATCCCTAATGCTCCCCTAACCCAGCAAAGCATCTTCATTGTGGACAAACCTGTCCAGGTTCACACAAAGATAGACTGGGCATGTGCATATCATCCCTGGCTTCCACTGGGCCGTATTCATACAGGGAGGGGGGAAGAGACAAGAGAATGGAGGGGGGTACAGGAATGGAGGGAGGGAGTGCAACGGAGAGTAGTGTAGTGAGATAAAGACGGCTGAGGTGGTTTAGACTCTGTGATGAATGAATATGGCCCTCCTCTGCCCATGAGCGTGCACGTGATGTGAGCGTCCCTATAAGACATGCTGCTTCTTTTAGAGAGGACGCTGCTCTCGTTCTGTTACGCCTGATCCATCCATCTTCCTCCCGTTCTCTGTTTTTCTCTTTTCTCTCTCCCTTCCTTCCTCCCATTTTCTCTCTCTCCCTTCCTTCCTCCCATTTTCTCTCTCTCTCTCTCTCTCTGTGTGTCTGTATGTGGCCTGTCCAAGGAGGTATGGCGTAGACCAATGGTCATTATTAAGGACCATGGTTCAGCCTCCACCAGGTGTCCCTCATTTAAATATGATGAATGCTCTGAGATGGTCTCCTCTCCTCCTTTCCTGGCCTTATGTGAAGCCAGGGTTGTGTTCAGGGGGCACAGAACCTGGAGGTAACGTTTTGAAACAGGAAGGCACTCCCTGAACTTGTCCAATAAGAATATTCTTATTTGTTTTCCATTTTCAAAATGTTTAGCTTTGGTGTGCCCTACTGAACCCCTCCCGTTATGGGCATGAAGGTAAGGAGATGTAGGGGACTTGGGACGCCACCCCACTAGATCCCTGTCTTCCTGTGATTGGCTGGCCTGGAGATAATGCTATAGGAGATGAGAACAGCCCAGACACTTACTAAACACCTTCATTGTCTTCATATTTGTCGTCAACATCATGTTCACTGTGTTACAAACTGACAGTTGGCTAAGTGGTATCTGCTTGCTATGATGCACCTTTTAGCCCAATCAGCTAAATGTGTCAGTTGATTCTCTGTTGGTCAGACAGACAGATCTATTTGCTGATAGTCGCTAGTTTCTAATAGTCGTTTCCGATAGTAGCTAGTTTCCGTCACTAATTTCTGATAGTTTCTTCTAAAAGTTTTTTTGCGATAGTCAGTACATTTCTGAAAGTTGCCAGTTTCTAATAGGTGCTAGTTTCTAATAGCTGCTAGTTTCTGATGGTCAGCTAATTTCTGACAGTCGCTAGATTCTGGTAGACAGTCAGTCAGGTAGCCAGCCAGTGTGTCTGTGTGTGTGTGTGTGTCGCTATGTATGTGTGACTGTGTGTATCTGTGTATGACGGTGTGTGTGTGTTGCAGACGAGCCAGAGACGAGGGACGCGTGGTGGGAGGAGATTCGTCAGGAGATCAAGTCTCATGCCAAAGCCCTGGGTTGCCACGCTGTGGTGGGATACAGCGAGAGTACCACCATCTGGTACATTACACACACCATACTTAGACCAAAGCTCTATTTCAAAGTCTGTTTGATGGGCAAAGAAAGTGATCTAATTGTATACTAATTTTAACATCCTTTTATCACCCTCTTCTCCCCTCCCCCCTCTGCCCACAGTGAGGAGGTGTGTATCTTGTCTGCGTCGGGCACGGCGGCCATGTTGAATCCCAGGTTCATGCGCGAGGGCTGTTTGGACGCCGGCGGCAGCGACCACAGGTTGTCACGACAACCACCCCTCGGCACGGTTGGGTCGGAGAGGGCAGAGGGGGAAGTTAGCTCAGCTTGGCTGGGGTAGGAACACACACATATACACACACACACTGTGTTGGATGTGTGTTAGTGTAGGGGTGAGAGAACTTGAGTGGCCGGGAGGGTTTTGGACTAATTAACCTAGTCATGGGTTGCTTCTAAATGGACAGTGGTGTAATGAGGCAGCAGGTAGCCTAGCAGTTAAGAGCGTTGGGCCAGTAACCGAAAGGTCGCCGGTTCACTGAGCTTACTAAGTGGAAATACTGCCGATGTGTCCTTGAGCAAGGCACTTAACCCTAATTGCTCCTGTCGCTCTGGATAAGAGCATCAGCTAAATGACTTAATGTAAAATGTTAATGAATGAATGAATTTCATAGCTTTTTAGCATACTTTCTGAGCAGTGTGTGTGTATTCCAGGTTTGATGATGCGTCACCTCCTAGCTGCGGATTTTGTCACATCCCATATGATGAGTTCAACATGCCGTTCCCAGCTCAGCTCACATACTGCTACCACTGTAGGAGACAGAAGGTCCCTGACGTGCTCTTTACTACCATAGACCTACCTGCTGAGGCTGCTGTTACTGGGAAGGGCTGCCTCATACAGGCCAGGTAACGCACACACTACCACTACAACCATATATCCTGTCTTTGTGTTGTTCCTCTAAACTGTTTCCTATGAAGAAGGTGGCCCAGGGAGGTGTGTGTGTAATGTTGTGTTATATTGCAGGTTGTGTCGTATCAAGAAGAAGGCCCAAGGCGAGGTGAATGCCACAGCCATCTCTAACCTCCTCCCCTTCATGGAGTATGAGCTCCACACCCAGCTGATGAACAAACTGAAGCTGCGCTGCATGAACGCTCTGTTTGGGCTCCGCATTCAGATCAGTGTGGGAGAAAACATGCTCCTAGGACTAGCTGTAAGTCCCGTGTTTGAGTGTGTGTGTCTGTGTGCGTCTGTGTGACCCTCTCCTTATGTCTGCTACAAGGTGTGTATCTGGCAAGTGTGTGTGTGTGTGTCTGTCTGTCTCTTTCTCTGACGTGTGTGTGTGTGTATATGTCTGTCTCTAACTCTCTGACGTGTGTGTGTGTGTCCAGTCTGCAACGGGTGTGTACCTGTCAGCTCTGCCAGCTCCAGGTGGTATCCAGATAGCTGGTAAGACCCCCAGTGACCTGAGCTACGACCAACACATTTCAACCATGCAGAAACGCATCAATGACACCATCGCCATGAACAAGGAGCTCTACAACATACACCCCCCGGTGAGAGAGAGACAAACACACACACAAGTCTGTGTGGAACATCATAGTTAATTCCAGTCTGTGTCTTTCTCTGGTTATTAAGAAGTTATTTACGTTGGACCCTGAGGCGTTCACCGGCCTGAATACAGTACTAGCATGCCCAATTAGAGTGATGCATGACACATTAGCCTCTCTATTAATCACAGCTTTATATGAGTACCTCACCCTCTAAAATCACAGCTCTATCTCAGTACACCCACTCTAGAATCACAATATATGAGTAGTCCTACAATTACAGCTCTATGAGTATCACAGCTTGACAGTAAATGTGTATACTCTAAAATCACAGCTCTGTCTAAGTACAGTCTAGATTCACAGCTTTATGATCGTGTAGATTCACAGCTCTAGGATAGTCTAGATTCACAGCTCTAGGATAGTCTAGATTCACAGCTTTATCATAGAGCTGTGATTCTAGACTATCATAGTCTAGAATTACAGCTCTGTCTAAGTACAGTCTAGAATCACAGCTCTATGCGAGTACATTAAAATGTGTGTGTGTGAGTATCACTAATATAGAAACGTACTCTGATGATTGCACAATATTGGGTGTGGGTAGAATTGGGTGTGATAAGGAATGACCTACTTCTACCTAGTGTGAGGTTTGGACTGATGGTGTTTCTATGGTGACTAACTCAGCGGCTCATAACCCGGACAGGGATGGTCAGACACACACACAAACACACATATTGTTGAGTTGTTGTTATTGTTGTTATAGGATTGTATAGAGGAGGTGGTGGGGTCTCCTATCCCTGACAGACAGCGGTCCAGACTGTTCAGGTCTACCTCTGAGAGTTCAGATGAGCTGTCAGAACTAGACCTGTCCCACGGCAAGAAGGACGCCTTCGTACTGGAGGTACGGTTGGCTGTGTGTACTGTACTGTAGGGTGTGTGTACTGTAGGAGTGTGTGTTATGTTGGATGTGTAATTGTAGTGTGTGGGCTTACTATATGATCTGTATAGGATCTCAAAAAACCAAGCAACACCTCACGGCACAACACCTCTCCCCCATGTGACCTACTTGTTGTGTGTATGTACTGACAAGTACAGTGGGGCAAAAAAGTATTTAGTCAGCCACCAATTGTGCAAGTTCTCCCACTTAAAAAGATGAGAGAGGCCTGTAATTTTCATCATAGGTACACCTCAACTATGACAGACAAAATGAGGGAAAAAAATCCAGAAAATCACATTGTAGGATTTTTAATGAATTTATTTGCAAATTATGGTGGAAAATAAGTATTTGGTCACCCTCAAACAAGCAAGATTTCTGTCTCTCACAGACCTGTAGCTTCTTCTTTAAGAGGCTCCTCTGTCCTCCACTCGTTACCTGTATTAATGGCACCTGTTTGAACTTGTTATCAGTATAAAAGACACCTGTCCACAACCTCAAACAGTCACACTCCAAACTCCACTATGGCCAAGATCAAAGAGCTGTCAATGGACACCAGAAACAAAATTGTAGACCTACACCAGCCTGGTAAGACTGAATCTGCAATAGGTAAGCAGCTTGGTTTGAAGAAATCAACTGTGGGAGCAATTATTAGGAAATGGAAGACATACAAGACCCCTGATAATCTCCCTCGATCTGGGGCTCCACGCAAGATCTCACCCCGTGGGGTCAAAATGATCACAAGAACGGTGAGCAAAAATCCCAGAACCACACGGGGGGACCTAGTGAATGACCTGCAGAGAGCTGGGACCAAAGTAACAAAGCCTACCATCAGTAACACACTACGCCGCCAGGGACTCAAATCCTGCAGTGCCAGACGTGTCCCCCTGCTTAAGCCAGTACATGTCCAGGCCCGTCTGAAGTTTGCTAGAGAGCATTTGGATGATCCAGAAGAAGATTGGGAGAATGTCATATGGTCAAAAGAAACCAAAATATAACTTTTTGGTAAAAACTCAACTCGTCGTGTTTGGAGGACAAAGAATGCTGAGTTGCATCCAAAGAACACCATACCTACTGTGAAGCATGGGGGTGGAAACATCATGATTTGGGGCTGTTTTTCTGCAAAGGGACCAGGACGACTGATCCGTGTAAAGGAAAGAATGAATGGGGCCATGTATCGTGAGATTTCGAGTGAAAACCTCCTTCCATCAGCAAGGGCATTGAAGATGAAACGTGGCTAGGTCTTTCAGCATGACAATGATCCCAAACACACCGCCCGGGCAACGAAGGAGTGCCTTCGTAAGAAGCATTTCAAGGTCCTGGAGTGGCCTAGCCAGTCTCCAGATCTCAACCCCATAGAAAATCTTTGGAGGGAGTTGAAAGTCCGTGTTGCCCAGCAACAGCCCCAAAACATCACTGCTCTAGAGGAGATCTGCATGGAGGAATGGGCCAAAATACCAGCAACAGTGTGTGAAAACCTTGTGAAGACTTACAGAAAACATTTGACCTCTGTCATTGCCAACAAAGGGTATATAACAAAGTATTGAGAAACTTTTGTTATTGACCAAATACTTATTTTCCACCATAATTTGCAAATAAATTCATTAAAAATCCTACAATGTGATTTTCTGGATTTTTTTCTTCTCATTTTGTCTGTCATAGTTGAAGTGTACCTATGATGAAAATTACAGGCCTCTCTCATCTTTTTAAGTGGGAGAACTTGCACAATTGGTGGCTTACTAAATACTTTTTTGCCCCACTGTATGTGTAACTGATAGATGCACACACATGTTAATGTTTTTAAATGTATGGAAATTGTAAAGTCTTTTGTCATAATGTATTTTTGCTTATGTGTTGTACCCCAGTAAGACTAGCTGTACCGTTGGCGTCGGCTAATGGAGATCCTAATAAATCACATCAAATCTGTGTGTTAATGCTTTTCTTCTCATGTCTTTAGATTGATGACACTGATGCAGTAGAGGACATCCAATCCCTACTCACTGATGCCCCCATGCCTGCAGGTACACACACACACACACACACACACACACACACACACACACACACACACACACACACACACACACACACACACACACACACACACAATTGGTCAATTTTTACTTTGTTTACTATTCTTGTAGGGACTTCTGGTCCCCACAAGAACAGTTAAACACGTACACACACACGTACACACACGTACACACACACACACACACACACACACACACACACACACACACACACACACTGATCTACTAGAAATGTTCTATTCTATTCAGCTCTGCTCTTTTACGATGTCCGTCCATCTACCTGTCTCTCTCTCTCCAGGGTTCTACAGCTGTAACACAGAGATCATGCCTGGGATTTACAACTGGACTTCAGGGCTACAGGTCAGACTCACACACTGAAACACTGCTGCTACTACTACTACTACTGTACTTCTACTACCACTACTACTGTACTTCTACTACTACTACTGTACTACTATTACTACTACTTTTACTACTACTACTATCTACTACCACTGCACTTCTACTACCACTACTACTGTACTTCTACTACTACTACTATTACCACTACTACTGTACTACTATTACTACTACTACTGTACTTCTACTACTACTGTACTTCTACTACCACTACTACTGTACTTCTTCTACTACTACTACTACTGTACTACTATTACCACTACTACTGTACTACTATTACTACTACCACTGTACTTCTACTACTACCACTGTACTTCTACTACCACTACTACTGTACTTCTACTATCACTACTACTGTACTTCTACTACCACTACTACTGTACTACTACTACTACTGCACTACTATTACCACTACTACTACTACTGTACTTCTACTACAACTGTACTTCTACTACCACTACGACTGTACTTCTACTACCACTACTACTGTACTTCTACTACCACTACTACTGTACTTCTACTACCACTACTACTGTACTTCTACTACCACTACTACTGTACTTCTACTACCACTACTACTGTACTTCTACTACTACTACTGTACTTCTACTACTACTGTACTTCTACTACCACTACTATTGTACTTCTACTACTACTGTACTTCTACTACTACTGTGCTTCTACTACCACTACTACCGTACTTCTACTACTACTGTACTTCTACTATCACTACTACTGTACTTCTACTACTGTACTTCTGCTACTGTACTTCTGCTACTACCACTGTACTTTTACTACCACTACTACTGCACTTCTACTACTACTGTACTTCTAATACTACTGTACTTCTACTACCACTACTACTGTACTTCTACTACTACTGTACTTCTACTACCACTACTACTGTACTTCTACTACCACTACTACTGTACTTCTACTACTACTGTACTTCTACTGTTCTACTACTACTACTGTACTTCTACTACTACTGTACTTCTACTACTACTGTACTTCTACTACTACTACTACTGCTCCTCACAGTTGGCCCAGCGTCGTCCGGATTTTAAAAATGTACTTCTACTACTACTGTACTACTTATACTACATCTACTGTGCTACTACTACTACTACTGTTCTACTACTACTACTGTACTAGTACTACTACTGTACTACTACTACTGTTCTGCTACTACTATATTACTTCTACTGTTCTACTACTACTACTACTGTACTACTTCTACTCCTACTACTGTTCTACTACTACTACTGTACTACTTCTACTACTGTTCTACTACTACTACTACTGTACTACTTCTACTCCTACTACTGTTCTACTACTACTACTACTATACTAGTACTACTACTCTACTACTACTACTATACTAGTTCTACTAATATACTAGTTCTACTACTACTACTATTCTACTACTACTACTATTCTACTACTACTACTGTTCTACTACTACTACTGTTCTACTCCTACTACTGTTCTACTACTACTACTGTACTACTTCTACTACTGTTCTACTACTACTACTACTGTTCTACTACTACTACTACTGTACTACTTCTACTCCTACTACTGTTCTACTACTACTACTACTATACTAGTACTACTACTCTACTACTACTACTATACTAGTTCTACTACTACTAATATTCTACTAATATACTAGTTCTACTACTACTACTATTCTACTACTACTACTGTTCTACTACTACTACTACTATACTAGTACTACTACTCTACTACTACTACTATACTACTACTACTATACTAGTTCTACTAATATACTAGTTCTACTACTACTACTATTCTACTACTACTACTGTTCTACTTCTACTACTGTTCTACTACTGTTCTGCTACTACTACTACTGCACTACTTCTACTACTACCACTGTTCTACTAAATACTACTATACTAGTTCTACTACTACTATTATTCTACCACTAGTACTACTTCTACTACTGTTCTACTACTACTAGTACTACTCCTACTATTGTACTACTTCTACTATTGTACTACTTCTACTACTACTACTGTACTTCTTCTACTACTACTACTGTTCTACTACTCCTACTACTGTTCTACTTCTACTACTGTACTACTTCTACTACTACTAGTACTGTTCTACTACTCCTGTACTACTTCTTCTACTACTGTTCTACTACTACTACTACTACTGTACTACTTCTACTCCTACTACTGTTCTACTACTACTATACTAGTACTACTACTCTACTACTACTACTATACTAGTTCTACTATACTAGTTCTACTAATATACTAGTTCTACTACTACTACTATTCTACTACTACTACTGTTCTACTTCTACTACTGTTCTACTACTGTTCTGCTACTACTACTACTGCACTACTTCTACTACTACCACTGTTCTACTAAATACTACTATACTAGTTCTACTACTACTATTATTCTACTACTAGTACTACTGTACTACTTCTACTACTGTTCTACTACTACTAGTACTACTCCTACTATTGTACTACTACTACTACTGTTCTACTTCTACTACTACTGTTCTACTTCTACTACTGTTCTACTTCTACTACTACTGTACTTCTTCTACTACTACTGTTCTACTACTCCTACTACTGTTCTACTTCTACTACTGTACTACTTCTACTAGTACTGTTCTACTACTCCTGTACTACTTCTACTACTACTGTTATACTACTACTACTGTTCTGCTACTACTGTATTACTTCTACTACTACTGTACTACTACTACTGTTCTACTGTTCTACTACTACTGTACTTCTACTACTGTTCTACTACTGTTCTGCTACTACTACTACTGCACTACTTCTACTACTACCACTGTTCTACTAAATACTACTATACTAGTTCTACTACTACTATTATTCTACTACTAGTACTACTGTACTACTTCTACTACTGTTCTACTACTACTAGTACTACTCCTACTATTGTACTACTACTACTACTACTGTTCTACTTCTACTACTACTGTACTACTTCTACTACTACTACTGTACTTCTTCTACTACTTCTACTGTTCTACTACTCCTACTACTGTTCTACTTCTACTACTGTACTACTTCTACTACTACTAGTACTGTTCTACTACTCCTGTACTACTTCTACTACTACTGTTCTACTACTACTACTGTTCTGCTACTACTGTATTACTTCTACTACTACTGTACTACTACTACTACTGTTCTACTGTTCTACTACTACTGTACTTCTACTACTGTTCTACTACTGTTCTGCTACTACTACTACTGCACTACTTCTACTACTACCACTGTTCTACTAAATACTACTATACTAGTTCTACTACTACTATTATTCTACTACTAGTACTACTGTACTACTTCTACTACTGTTCTACTACTACTAGTACTACTCCTACTATTGTACTACTACTACTACTGTTCTACTTCTACTACTGTACTACTTCTACTACTACTACTGTACTTCTTCTACTACTACTACTGTTCTACTACTCCTACTACTGTTCTACTTCTACTACTGTACTACTTCTACTACTACTAGTACTGTTCTACTACTCCTGTACTACTTCTACTACTACTGTTCTACTACTACTACTGTTCTGCTACTACTGTACTACTTCTACTACTACTGTTCTACTACTACTACTGTTCTGCTACTACTGTATTACTTCTACTACTACTGTACTACTACTACTACTGTTCTACTGTTCTACTACTACTAGTACTACTCCTACTATTGTACTACTACTACTACTACTGTTCTACTTCTACTACTACTGTTCTACTTCTACTACTGTACTACTTCTACTACTGTACTTCTTCTACTACTTCTACTGTTCTACTACTCCTACTACTGTTCTACTTCTACTACTGTACTACTTCTACTACTACTAGTACTGTTCTACTACTCCTGTACTACTTCTACTACTACTGTTCTACTACTACTACTGTTCTGCTACTACTGTATTACTTCTACTACTACTGTACTACTACTACTACTGTTCTACTGTTCTACTACTACTGTACTTCTACTACTGTTCTACTACTGTTCTGCTACTACTACTACTGCACTACTTCTACTACTACCACTGTTCTACTAAATACTACTATACTAGTTCTACTACTACTATTATTCTACTACTAGTACTACTGTACTACTTCTACTACTGTTCTACTACTACTAGTACTACTCCTACTATTGTACTACTACTACTACTGTTCTACTTCTACTACTGTACTACTTCTACTACTACTACTGTACTTCTTCTACTACTACTACTGTTCTACTACTCCTACTACTGTTCTACTTCTACTACTGTACTACTTCTACTACTACTAGTACTGTTCTACTACTCCTGTACTACTTCTACTACTACTGTTCTACTACTACTACTGTTCTGCTACTACTGTACTACTTCTACTACTACTGTTCTACTACTACTACTGTTCTGCTACTACTGTATTACTTCTACTACTACTGTACTACTACTACTACTGTTCTACTGTTCTACTACTACTGTACTTCTACTACTACTACTACTACTACTGTACTACTATTACCACTACTACTGTACTACTATTACCACTACTACTGTACTTCTACTACCACTACTACTGTACTTCTACTACCACTACTACTGTACATCTACCACTACTACTGTGCTTCTACTACCACTACTACTGTACTTCTACTACCACTACTACTGTACTTCTACTACCACTACTACTGCGCTTCTACTACTACTACTGTACTTGTACTACCACTACTACTGTACTTCTACTACTACTGTACTTCTACTACTACTACTACTGTACTTCTACTACCACTACAACTGTAATTCTACTACTACTGTACTTCTACTACCACTACTACTGTACTTCTACTACTACTACTACTACTACTACTACTACTACTGTACTTCTACTACCACTACTACTGTACTTCTACTACCACTACTACTGTGCTTCTACTACACCTGCACTTCTACTACTACTGTACTTCTACTGTGCTTCTACTACTACTGTACTTCTACTATCACTACTACCACTACTACTGTACTTCTACTACTACTGTACTTCTACTACTACTACTACTACTACTACTACTGTTATTCTACTGTGCTACTTCTACTATTTTACATCTACTACTACTGTACTACTTCTATTGTTACTAGTGTACTACTACTGTATTACTACTAATGCTGTACGTGTGTACTACTACTACTTGGCTGTTACTACTACTGTTCTACAGGTTATTGAGAGATTATAATATGTTTATATTTCGTTCTTCGCCAATCCCCCCCCTCCCTAGATGTTTACATCTGTCAGGGTCTACAGACTTAATAATGCCAATCTGACCAACCAGGGCCTCAACAAGATCTTCACTGACCTCTGTGATAATTTACTCAAGGTAAGACCACACACACACACACAATGGGGATACGCTGGTCAAGCCCAAGCATTGTTGTTCCTCTTACTTAATCTACGTAATCTTTAACTTCTGTATTAAATTGAACTGTCTGCTTTTATTTGTCTGTGTAGAGTCTATACTTTAAGTTACGTTCCATGATCCCCTGCTGTCTATGCCATCTCAACTTCACTGTAGCCGTACCAGAGGAAGAACTCATACAGGTGAGAAGACTCACACCTAAGCACACCTCTCCTATTTTTGTCCATCTTTCCTATAAACATTTTGGTCGGTATTAGAGCTGGGAATTGCCAGGGACCTCACGATACGATATTATCAAGATACTAAGGTGCTGATACGATATGTATTGCGATTCTCACGATTCCATATGTATTGCGTTTCGATAAAGGTGTTTTATTGATTTGATGTTCAAACATATTGCTCACTATGCGTCTGCTGCAGAGAGACGAGAGAGCATGAGAAAATTAGTTTTGGTCACTCAGGGAAATAATTGCTGAAAACATGTTGGCTCACTATTTAAAAAGAAGATGGAGAATAAGCTATATTCCTCAAACTCAACGCTGGGCCTCGAAGCCAGTTTCACTGCGTTTTTTAATTGTTCCCCTCTAATCCGGGACTGATTTCAACCTGGGACACCAGGTGGGTGCAATTAATTATCAGGTAGAACAGAAAACCAGCAGGCTCCAGACCTTGTAGGGTAAGAGTTGAATAACCCTGGGTTTAGGGCTGGGCGATATATCTAATTCATTAGAATGTATATTTGTGTGCCATATTCCAAATGCCTGTATCGCAAGAATCAAGGTTTTGTTATTTTTGAGTTTTTTTGAGCATTTATGTCCGCTTGTTCTCATGTTGTATTTTTGGTTTCGTCTCATTGACTCCTCTTGTGTTGTGTGCACCTTCCCATTTACACTAGAGATCTGTATATAATGACAAAATGCATGTCTCCGCCCTAACAAGGCGGGAAGGCAGACGACAAGCTTAGGTTAAAAAATAGCCCCTAGAAAATGCATTGCCCTTATTTTGGACAAGATTTTAGCGAGTGAAACCTTTCACCACAGATAAAACAATGAGACAGATATTTTACTGGATGCATAAATATGAAGCATCTGCCCGGCGTTTCCACTAGTGAGAAGAAGCCCAGGGGCCAGCAGTGAAAGGAGATGGATTTTGGCCAACATTCTGCTAATTTTCTCATCGATTAAACATTTGATCTCAATACAGTTTTCTGTTACCAAAACTAGCATCTGTTTTGAACAGAGTAGAGTAGAGTAGACTTTGCCCTTTGTTACAGTTTTTCAAAATTGCGTCGTTTAGAAGGAGTGCAAAGGCGAATTGAGTTATTGCACACACGCGCTTCACAGAGTAGGCGTTCCTATATGCAGATGATGCTAGAACAGGCAAATAGGATCTCGCTAGCTCATGCTTGTTCTGCCCAACTCCTTGCTTGTTCTGCCCACTATTACTCATTTGTTCTAATTGGAAACGACAGACTGTGGTCTATCTTGGTTTAGTTAAAAAAATCTTTGCTTTCAACTTCGCCTCTTCCTCTATGGTTTACACACACACCAAGCCCCCCCCCTGCCTCCATTCGCCAACAAAGTTGATATCACATCTTCCTCTCTGACAAGCGGTTTCAACTCGTTATTTGAGATTTGGTCCAACAGAATCGGTCACATGGACACCAAAAAACAAAGTGAGACATTATTTTACTGGAGAAGTTAACTTTTCTAACGATACCATTTTATGTCTCAACTTCCCAAATTGTGTGCAGAGCAGACACTACTAAAACGAGAGTATCAATGAACATTGATTCTGGAAAATGATTTATGTTTGTCGTGCGCGGCATTGTGGTACCACATACCGCTAGCAGCATTTTAGTCAAAGACTGTTAACTAGTCTGTTTTATAAATGTGCAATAAACATAAAACACAATTATATAAGGAATTGGCAACTTGTTTCCATTCTGAGAAATAAGGTCGGCCGCTTGATTTCAACATGTGGACAGGCTAACATGCTTTTCAAAGAGTTGGAGACAGACCGAATGGTGTGTTCATAACAATTCACCTGTTCAACCTTGTTAGCTAGCAAATAGATCCAAGTTGGCGAAACTTGAAATATGAAGATTCGCTGACTAATCACTGACAGGTGGGCTTGAGAGATTGTTGATGAGAGCTGTGTTAAAAAAATGGTGGAGTCTAATGGCTGCTACAAGATGTTAGTCATTATTAGTGAATGTGCATTATGCATGATTCTAGTTAAATTTGTAACAAAAAAGGGCATTTTCATAGACAGACTTGAAAGCCAGATCAGTGATTATTGCAAAAAAGCAGTTTAAACAATTTTGATAAAATTCTTAAATTATTACTGGGTCTTATGGTTGTGGAAGGCTTATATTTAGCCTAGGTATAACTTCACAAGCCCTGAATTTCTTAGATTATTGCTGACTATTTGAAATGCAGTGTATTTTACCTTTAATTGTACAACAACGCGTATTAAGTAAAAAAAAAAAAAATGTTTTCAAAATCTAGATATATATCGTGAAACTCCTATATGTTTTTAAAAATCGAGATAAGATTTTTAGGCCATATCGCCCAGCCTTACCTGGGCTATAGGATGGGTTTTAGTGCTTGTACAGCCGACTAGCGCTAGCTAAAGATACCTTTTTAAGAAGTCATTACTTTGAGTCAAATATCTATATAATATCCAAAAATAATACTGCGATATGTAACTGTATACATTTTTCCTCCTATCACTTTACCTGACATTTGTGTCAATAAAGGATAGTAACAAGGTAATGATAATTTCATTTTCTCACATACCCTCTCCCGTTTTCTCTCCCCCTGTCCTCTCCAGGTGGCGGTGACGGCTGTAGCCATGAGTTTTGACAAGGAGACTCAGCTGGCAGCAGACAAGGCTCTTAACAAGGGTTAGTATTCTCAAAGGCTGTAGGTCAGGGGTTAGAGATAAAGGGATAAGGGTCTGGAGTTATGTAGAGCTGAAGGAGACGAGACACGAGTTAGTGCACTTGGGTGGGTTGAGGAGAGAAAGAGATTAAACTCTGTGTGTGTTTGTTTGTTTTCCAGGGAGTGGAGAGAATGAAGAGCAGCTACAGTTTTCTATGGAGCTGTGTGGAGAGTCAACGTCCTCCAACAACCAGCCTACAGCCAAACCTTCAGGTACACCAAACTTTACCCCTTATAATCCCGGATCACTAACAACTGTCTAACCTTTAACCTCCAATAGCCATCCCTCAGCAGACAAAACATCAGAAATCCTCTAACCGCCTGGAACGTCTCACTCCTTGAAGCTCCCTTAACCATAGTGTTCTATTCTCTGTCCTCTATTTCAATATGTTCTGTAGTAGTTGTGTTAAACATGACTTTACCGCCTGTGACTGTATGACCAGGTAAATAATGTAACTGTATAACCAGGTACATCCTCTCTCAGGTGTTTTAGACTTGCAGCCATGTGTGTGTAGAGCTATGTGGAGTAGCACTGTGATGACTATAAGAAAAACAATCCTGCTCTTCACTGATCTGGAGAGAGAGCTGGGGTTAAACCAAAATGGCCGCCCTCCACCTTCTCCACATCAGCCAGGACTTGGAGCTAGACCTAGGAGATAGGATTTAGAACTAGGGAACAAGATGTGGTATTGAGATACAACACACTGTATCTTGCTGAGGCCTGAAGAGTCAACATCTGTGGTTGTGTGTGTGGCAGTGCATCATGGTGTGTGTGTGTGTGTGTGTCACAGGTGTTCCAGAGAGTGCCATGACCCACTCATCGTCTCGAGGTAAGCCCCCCCCCCCTGCTGCCATGGCTACCACGGCCCTGTTTTAAGTTCTCATCCTTTTGTTCTCCTGCTCCGCCCTAACCTCCTCCTTTATTTTCTCTATATTATTTTTCTTTATGTGTCTATATTATGTTCTATGTCATGGGTGTATGTGGTTTTCGGTACGTGTGTGGTGTGTGTATGCACGTGCCATGTATGAGGTGTAGATGTTGTGTGTGTGTGTGCGAGCTTGTGCGCGTGTGTGTGTGTGTGTGTGTGTGTGTGTGTGTGTGTGTGTGTGTGTGTGTGTGTGTGTGTGTGTGTGTGTGTGTGTGTGTGTGTGTGTGTGTGTGTGTGTGTGTGTGTGTGTTTCTCCAGTTTCCTCGGTTGATTACGGTTCCTTTGCAGACAGATGCAGCACCTGGCTAGAGCTGCTTAGGCTGAAAGCTCACACCATAAGACGAGGATCAGTTAAGACAAGTAGGAGGACACAGTCGCTAGCAAACTCTGGTACACACACACACAAACATACACATCCCTCCCCAATTGCCGCTGGGGGGCGGAGCGTCACAGATCATGCACCAGCTGATTAACTAGAGTGTGAAAGTTGAAGCCCCGCCCCTCAGAGGAATAACCAACAGCCAGCGTATAACCTCTGACCCTGTCGCCATAGTGACAGACATGGAGGAAGTAAACATGAAATAGGATCTTAAAACACACTAAAAACATATCTCACTAAAGCTAGCGACTTGGGGGAATTGCAGTTTGATGCTACATAAATTAACTTTGTCATAAACTGTGATGATAACTGGGAATAATTAACTGGGATTAAATGAAAGGACACATCTCAAATCACACCCTATTCCCTTTAATGCACTACATTGGACCAGAGCCATATGGCAGATCCCTGTGTAATGCTCTAACTAGGGAGTGGGGAGGGATTTGAGATGCAGACTTAATGTTATTCAAATTGGCTCTGAAGGTTCCAGGTCAGATTGAAGCATCATTCACTATGTTACGAGATGGAACATCTTTCACACTCTGGCTTGATTGAATCATTCTGCTTAGCAGACTGCCTAATTTGTTTCTGTTTTGTATCGATCGTACACACACACACACACACACACACACAGGTAAATGCATGCACACATACGCGCGCGCACACACACACACAAGGCCTGACCAGTCTGTCTGTCTGTATGTACGTCTGTCTTGTCTGTTTGCAGAGGCTGTATGGTTGTTTGCCTGTCTGTCACTGAATGGTGCATGGCAGCTCACGCTTTCATCACTGTGATTATACTGTCATCATGCTACACTGCTGCGCATTCTCTCACACACACACACAAACAAACTCACAACTTATAGTGAGTGGTTCAATTGGGATTTGGGAGGTGTGGGGTCCCTAGTTTGTGGGCGCGCCGAAACAATATATACTGACAAAGACACCTATCACAGAATAGGTCGCGGCGGGACCTACACATTTTGTGATAGAATGACTGTAAGGTAAGTTATGGCAACTTTTTAAATGGACACTTTACTCAAATTAATCAAATATATAATTTCCCCCTCCAGAAATGAGCCCAATAACATATTTCTCCATATCGTCAGGCTGTAGCCCAACTGACGCAGTATAGTGGCAATACATAAATAGGCTGAAGCATAGGGTTTCCCATCTGTATTTACCCCATTGGGCTGATCATTAGCTTGACCAAACTCTAAAAATTATCTTGTTGCTAGTTAGCAACATATTGATGGCTTGAAAGTCCCCAAAAATGTGCCACTGGCACTCATCAAAGGACCATGTACAGTGAATATAATGTAGGCCTACCAGTTACACCTGACCCGTGCTACATTTAGCACAGGTCTCCCCATGCATTCAACACTATTGGCTAGTGCTAGATGTGCATAAACCTAGCCGCTTAAAATGGTGCAGTTCACACATTTTTAGGAGTTGAGAAATGAGCATAGTAAAAGATCCTCCTCTTCAAAACTGCTTTCAAAAGTGTGTTTTCCCACCACTGCATTAATAATGCTGTCATGCCCTGACCATAGAGAGCTTTTTATTCTCTATGTTGGTTAGGTCGGGGTGTGACTAGGGTCTGTTATCTAGGTGATTTATATATCTATGTTGGCCTGGTGTGGTTCCCAATCAGAGGCAGCTGTTTATAGTTGTCTCTGATTGGGGATCATATTTAGGCAGCCATTTCCCCATTGTGCTTTGTGGGATCTTGACTATGTATAGTTGCCTGTTAGAACTATTGTTAGCTTCATGTTTCGTTTTGCGATTTATTGTTTTTCTTTGAGTTTCTCTTCTAAATAAAGAGGATGGAAACATACCACGCTGCATCTTGGTCCACTCCTTATAACGCTCGTGACAAATGCTGTACAATGACTGGGCATGCATGTTTCTCTTCCTGTGCAGAAATTTGAATGCTCCTTACTCTTGAGATAAATATTATTTTCTCGTATAGAATGTGACAAGCTGACCAATTTAATAAATAAACTATTCTACTATGGGGTTGTCTGATTTTGCTGTTGCTTACTCGTGTTGTTGGCTGAGGAAAAAGAAATGTGGACAAAAGAAATTCATTAGATATCCCTAATTCAAAATGTGCATTTCCAAAGTTACCGGCTCTCATTTGGATCTGGCCTAAATTTAACCCGTTTGTAGTTTGCATTCAAACTCCACACACACACTCTATATCCATTTCCTCCAGCTCATAGCTCATCATATCCTCTGTTCTTTGTAGCACCATTTAAAGGCTGAGTCTGGTATCTCCATCCTTCCCTCTTTTTATCGCTCGCTCCCTTTCTCTCCCCCATTCTCTCTCCCCCTCCTCCAGTCTCGTCCTCAGAGCGCTGCAGTCCTCTCCCAGAGGTGCGGTCCCGGTCCCTACGCTCCACCAGGTCGTTGCCATGCGGTGCCCCTGTTACCGTGGTGAAGATGACTCCTCTGTCCTTTCTCCCCAGGACGCGCATCGTCAAATACTTGGGAATCATCAACATGTTCTTCATTAGAGAGACCACGTCACTACGAGAGGTACACACACACACGTTTGTGCAATAGATTCCTGCAGGTGTCATCAGAGATGAGTAGGAAATGATTACATGTCTTTCTGTGGTGTGCGTAGTCTGTTCCTCTGCTAGCTCATTGCAATGATTTCGCAAAGGTTAACATATTTACCTGTGTGTGTGTTAGGAGGGGGGTGTAAGTGGGTTCCTGCATTCCTTCATAGCGGAGGTGTTTGCCATGGTCCGTGCACATGTAGCAGCTCTGGGGGGCAACGCCGTAGTGTCATACAGCATGAAGGAGTGTGTCTTCATGGAAAACCCCAACAAGAACCAGGTACACACACACACTGTTAATTTGCTCTGTTAGTTAAAGAACTGGAGGCCTATAGTATTGTTCTGTTTGAACTACAATATTTTCTCAAAGAACCATCAGGTTAACCCCTTACACTCGTGGAACTTGACCTATGTGGTTTGGGCCAAATTGAAATGAACTATAATAAGCATAGGTTTTTCAAGCAGAAATTTGCTTCCTGCAACACAAACCCAAAAAGGTTCTGGGACACTGTAAAGTCCATGGAGAATAAGAACACCTCCTCCCAGCTGCCCACTGCACTGAAGATAGGAAACACTGTCACCACCGACAAATCCACTATAATTGAGAATTTCAATAAGCATTTTTCTACGGCTGGCCATGCTTTCCACCTGGCTACCCCTACCCCGGTCAACAGCACTGCACCCCCCACAGCTACTCGCCCAAGCCTTCCCCATTTCTCCTTCTCCCAAATCCAGTCAGCTGATGTTCTGAAAGAGCTACAAAATCTGGACCCCTACAAATCAGCCGGGCTAGATAATCTGGACCCTTTCTTTCTAAAATTATCTGCTGAAATTGTTGCCACCCCTATTACTAGCCTGTTCAACCTCTCTTTCGTGTCGTCTGAGATTCCCAAAGATTGGAAAGCAGCTGCGGTCATCCCCCTCTTCAAAGGGGGGAACACTCTTGACCCAAACTGCTACAGACCTATATCTATCCTACCCTGCCTTTCTAAGGTCTTTGAAAGCCAAGTCAACAAACAGATTACCGACCATTTCGAATAAAATATGATCTCACAGTGTTAGGCTTTCAAAAGGCACTTCAGACAAACAGATTGTAATTTTAGTGAGCATAGTATGGAGTCATGAGTGCATTCAAGTGCGTGTTCCGCGGCAAATTTTCTCCACAATATAACAAACATAGGTTCATTCTGTTCAGGACAACCCAGGGTATAAAGCATGTTTTCCTTGTAATTGGATCAAACATAACAATCACAAACGTTGATTGTGTAAATTAAATTAGTTTTCAAAAAGGAAATGTGAGGTGCATGGGTGTGTGGTTAGCTTGCATGACATCAGTGGTATTTATTATATTCCTCAACATCTCATCTTTTAGAACAAATCAACTCCTCTCGATTTACAGCATGTCCCTCACTCAGAGAACAGATGTGCAAAAGTAGCCCAGTTAGCAGGAGGGATGGGGAGCATGTTGTTTCACGTGATGCTCAAGTTTATAACGGCTGTCAGTCAAAACTCATACAGTGCTGTGAAGTGGATAACTGGAGCTCTGACGTCATGTATATCATGTTACTGTACAGCCACTGTGTTCCAATTTAGGCGCTTATCAATAACAAAACCTGACATTTTCAACCCGTGTACGGGATGACGGGCTGTGAGTGGAAAGGGCTACAGACCCTCATGTCTGTCTTCTCGTTCTATCTCGCCCTTCTCTCTCTCTCTTTCCCATTTCTCTCTCTCTCTGTCTCTCTCCAGGCTCAGTGTCTGATTAATGTTAGTGGTGATGCTGTCATCTTTGTCAGAGAATCAGACCAGGAGGCCATACCCCCTCTGATTGCGAGCGGACAGACCAGCACCACTGGGGCTGATGGGACCACATGACACTCACTCACGCACACACACACACTTGAGTCTAGCCATCCAAATAATTGTGATTTTTGTCTGCCATAAACAGACTAGTTGATGGAGAAATTGTCTCTTAATTGTCCATTAAGGCACTCTACATAAGCCATTTAAAGGCATTATGTCATGTCTGTCTGTCTTTGTCTGTCTGTTGGTGATATAATAGACATTCCAATACATGGTGAAGTTTTAGGCAGCTAAAAGACTGATTGCTCTCCATCCAGTCACTAGCCGGCCATTCTAAAGTGTACAGGGTAGTCATTAGTAGACAGCCATGAGTACCATACTCAGTACAGCAGCGTTTCCCAATAGGCAGCCCGTGGGCCAAATTCGACCCGTGTGGTTTTCTTTTGCCCACTCAAGATTTCGGCGCAAAAAAACATGGTTTTATATCATTTTTGTTCTTTGACATAAGACTGTAAAATCACCAGGAAATTAGCTCAAAGTGATTTTAATTTAGGAAATCTGTTTCCAAGTATTCCCACGCATAGCTATAGGCATATGTGATCGTATCCCAATTTAATCAAGGTGTGAAATTATTCTGTTTTTGTGAAATACTATATCTGTTTGGGATTCTTGCGGTCAATTTGCAGGGTACTAATTATTTATAACTATTTTCCGGATCCCCGACTATCTGCTCAAGGAAATGTAGGCCCACGACTTAGTAATTGGGGACCCCTGCAGTACAGGGTAGCCACTACTGAAGATGGCCATGGTAAAGAGAACTAAATTGAGTTTAATTGTGTCACTGTATGACAATGTTTTTGGCAAACATTCACACAAACATACACCCACCCCGTGGA
Organism: Salvelinus fontinalis; assembly: GCF_029448725.1. Lineage (NCBI taxonomy): Eukaryota > Metazoa > Chordata > Actinopteri > Salmoniformes > Salmonidae > Salvelinus > Salvelinus fontinalis. Next base: position 20,687,727 of record NC_074673.1, on the reverse strand, counting down.
CAGCCTCCTGTCACACTCCTGGCTGTCCTGACTGCGGCCTCAACGGTGTCCATACTACTGAACTCTCCTGTTTTTAACAATCATGTAAATGCTGGGAAATAAACTTATTGCGATGACCTCTTTTTGTTCATAGTCTGGGTGCCACAATAACTTTTATTTGTGTAAATGTACTCTAAAATCTGATTTTAGTATTTTTATAAAGTAAGAGTATATTAGTGGTGTCTAATTTTGCATGTCTAATGAAGTCCTTGAAGTTTGATTCATTGTGTAAGAAGTAAGAGATGCGTTCTACTGTTAATGAATACAACCTGTTTCTCTTTCTCTGTAAGACTTGAATGTAAATACATATAGAGTGTGTTGCTTAGTGTCTAGCAGCATGTAACTACTATTGCCATGACTGTCAGCTTGTTGCCTGAGATAAACAGTACTGCACAATAAACTGAACTACAGTGAAAAACAGCCTGCCAATGTCTGGTCCTGTCTCTCGGTGCCTATTAATTATCTCCTGTTATAAATGGTTTTTACTGAAAGCATTTTCATGTCAAAGCCGATAAGATTGTTTTGAAACTGTGATTATGTACATGACAAGGAAAGATCAAGTTACACAGAGGTGCGTTCAGTTCGCTTAAACGTTTGCTACGTCGCGGAACGGTGTGTACTGAGCGACACGTTTCCTCAAAACGTATTGAACAGACTTTGACGTACGTTTGGTGGGTGAAGCTTGAAGTGGCCATGCTGACACGGTTCCCCAACGCCTCCGGTCCTCACTATCTGGGCAAGTGGCAAAGTAATAAACCCTGCCTATTTATCTAATTACATTTTAATATTGGCCCTAACCTTAAACACACTGCGAACCTAATGATTAACCCTAAATTATAACCAAACAATTTTCTGTTGTCGATATAGATAATGTTGACTACGCTGTGTCCACATTTAGTGGGAACCAACGATGTATATAAACCCTGGATTGCTAGTTGCTATGGATTGGGCAATGAGAGACTTTGTAGTCACTGGGTCAGCCATATTGGCACTCCCGGTAGAAGCAGTCCTTCAATTAAATCTTTCAAGGACAGAATTACACGTATTTGTTGGTGTAGTGGGGACAGTAACATTAGAGCTTTCAAAAATGTATACTTTGAGAAAAAATGTTTTTATATGTTTAGCTCACATAATGTCATGTGTAAGTATACTAAGGTGTCTGTAATAGAAAAAAATGTGGCAGAAATGTAGACATTGAATGCATTTCTATAGCTTCCAAAATATTATTTTGAATGGCGGAAGTGCCAAGATCAGATGGAAGTGCAGTGGCTTCAAAACAGCACTCCCGGGAAGTCTAGTGTATATAAACATAATTGGTGGGAACCCATGCCCACGCCTTTACCCCAATATCAACATTTTGATCCACCGATAGGGACTTGTCTCCAGGTTATGTGAAAATCCCACACCGATTTCCCGTTCCACTACAGTAGACTACTATCGCGTCCTGCAGAAACAGATAGAGATCCCAGGAAGGGCCTCCACACAGCAGACATGGGCTACATTACTCTGCCACGCCGCCTGTTCCTTTGGTGCATGGCTCTCATCTACATGGTAGCCTTCGTCTCCCTCTACCTGCAGATACCAGGTGAGATATCTAGTTAGCTGACCCATGTAGCTAGCTAGGATAGTTTCTTGACAGTTATGAGTGTTATGGTATGCTAGCAGCTGTTAGCCAGCTAGCTAGCTAGCCTCCTATAGTATTGTACTTGACTTTGAAGTCAAACATATTTCAAGTTTCATTGCTTTTTTGCATTGGGAACGTGTTCCCCTGTAGCTAGCTAGCTAGCTAGCTAAGGAACTTGTTACTCTGTTGCTAGTTAGTTTAGCTAAGTATTTTTTTAGCCAGATAACGGTAGACACTAATTCTATTTTATTATACTTAGCCCGACTTCTTTCTGTCTCTAGACACGGGCCACATATCTTTTAAGTAATTTTTTACTTTCCTGACCAAGGAAAACTTAGTTTTATATTGGATATTCGATATTCTCCATAATAGTTATTTAACCAAGTTTGCCATGACTATGACGATGGTATACTCTGAATCAGGCGGATAAAAAAAAAAAAAAGTGAAATCCGAAATCGTATTATGATCTTAAATAGCTCTTACACCAAGTGTTCCATGACTAAAATTATATATTCTGAATTGGAGGTGGATGGACAAAAAACAACGTTTTTTCTGGATGACTATGGAAATGATATATTCTGAATCTGGGGAAAATGGACAAAAATCTCCCAAAAACTGTGTGTAATTAAATCATTGAGTGGAACACATTCTATTTCAGTGACAGCAATATGGGAAGGAAGGGGAGAGGTTGTTCTTAGATTTAAAGAGTAATGGTGTTAAAAAGCTTAAATTAACTGCTGATATAATCTTTAGGGGATGTAGTATTTAATTATTAATTTTTTGAGAATTAGTAGGATTTACACCTTCCCTGTCTCTGGTCCACGCTTGAGTCAAATTGGTGGAGGTAATCCACCTTAAAGTTTGTTTCCAACCTTAATATAACATCCACAGAAGAGGAAGAATCCATTTTGCCTGTATCCCCCGGCGATTAAACGTAGACCGCATGAGAGGAATGTACCCTACGACAAGAGGCATAGACATTTCGTGAGGTAGCTCTACCAGCTTGAAAGTTGCAGTAGTAATTAGCATTCTTGAAAGTATGCAGATTGAAAGCATAAACAAAACTGCTGAAATTTCCTAAAATAATTAAGCTGTGGATTTTCTCCATCCTCCCCTGATTCTGAATATATAATTTTCATAGTCATGGCAGAGCTATTGAAGATTTAAATTCCAAATCTTATTATAAAAACAAAAAGTTAGTCAACAACACTTCAAATTACTGGATTTGTCTATTTTAGCCACTCCCGTTGCTGACAGGTGTGTAAAATCGAGCACACAGCCATTCAATCTCCATAGACAAACATTGGCAGTAGACTGTGGCACAGTCATAGGAGCTCCCCCAGTCAACTGTAAGTGCTGTTATTGTGGAGTGGAAACGTCTAGGAGCAACAACTGCTCAGCCGCGAAGTGGTAGGCCACACAAGCTCACAGAACGAGACCGCCGAGTGCTGAAGCACGTAGCGTATAGAAATTGTCTGTCTTCTGTTGCAACACTCGCTACCGAGTTACAAACTGCCCCTGTAAGAAACGTCAGCACGAAAACTGTTTGTCGGGAGCTTCATGAAATGGGTTTCCGTGGCCGAGCAGCACAAGTCTAAGATCACCATGCGCAATGGCAAGCGTTGGCTAGAGTGGCGTAAAGCTCGCCGCCATTGGACTCTGGAGCAGTGGAAACACGTTCTCTGGAGTGATGAATCACGCTTCACCATCTGGCAGTTGAATCTGGGATTGGCGGATGCCAGGAGAACAAATACCAGCTAAAATGTATTGTGTCAACTGTAATGTTCGATGGCGGACGAATAGTGGTCTGAGGCTATTTTTCATGGTTCGGGCTAGGCCTTTAGTGAAGGGAAATCTTAATGCTACAGCTATGGTTGCACATTTTGGGGAATATTCGGAGGTGGAAACTCTTTCCATGGAAATAACGGGAATATATGGGAATTAACGGAAATATATGCAAATTAATTTTAATACCATGTAGTTTTTTTGTGTTGGATATATTTACCATATCATATGGAGACATAATTGCAAATGATTAAATCCTTCCAATAGAGAGAGAGAAAAAAATATTTAGTTACGAATTGAACTTTAATTAAATGAGTTGACGCTTCACATTAGAGGTCGACCGATTAATCGGAATGGCCGATTAATCGGAATGGCTGATTTTCAAGTTTTCATAACAATCAGAAATCGGTATTTTTGTGCGTCGATTAAAAAATATATATTTTTTTTTTACACCTTTATTTAACTAGGCAAGTCAGTTAAGAACACATTCTTATTTTCAATGACGGCCTAGGAATATTCTGCCTCGTTCAGGGGCAGAACAACAGATTTTTAACCTTGTCAGCTCGGGGGATCCAATCTTGCAACCTTACAGTTAACTAGTCCAATGCTCTAACACCTGATGACATTGCACTCCACGAGGAGCCTGCCTGTTACGCGAATGCAGTAAGCTAAGGTAAATTGCTAGCTAGCGTTAAACTTATCTTATAAAAAAACAATCAATCAATGACTGACTGTCATTGCTCCAATGTGTACTTAACCATAAACATCAATGCCTTTCTTAAAATCAATACACAAGTATATATTTTTAAACCTGTATATTTAGCTAAAAGAAATCCAGGTAAGCAGGCAATATTAACCAGGTGAAATTGTGTCATTTCTCTTGCGTTCATTGCACGCAGAGTCAGGGTATATGCAACAGTTTGGGCCGCCTGGCTCCGCGAACTAATTTGCCAGAATTTTACGTAATTATGACATAACATTGAAGGTTGTGCAATGTAACAGGAATATTTAGACTCATGGATGCCACACGTTAGATAAAATACAGAACGGAATAAACGTTTTGTTTTCGAGGTGATAGTTTCCGGATTAGTCAAAGGTATATGGTTTAGAGAGAAATAGTCGACTCGTTATAATTCCTGTAATAACTTGCGGCTGAACTTGAAAGGGCTTCCTTCGTTATTTTACCGTTCATGTCTTCCATAGAGAATGTCTTGATCTACTTCAAATAAGGTCTGTGTTTCGCGGAGGAGCAGACTGACAGGGGACCATGCAGACAAGCTCTGCTTTCTGCACTACAAACCACAACTTCTTAACTGGGAATATTGAAGACCCATGAAAGCTGGTGGTTCGTTTTAACATATGTTCTCATGTTATTTGAGACTAAATTGATTTTATTTATGTATTATATTAAGTTAAAGTAAGTGTTCATTGTTCATTCAGTATTGTTGCAATTGTCATTATTACAAAAATGTGTGTGTGTGTGTATGAGATATATATACACTGCTCAAAAAAATAAAGGGAACACTTAAACAACACAATGTAACTCCAAGTCAATCACACTTATGTGAAATCAAACTGTCCACTTAGGAAGCAACACTGATTGACAATAAATTTCACATGCTGTTGTGCAAATGGAATAGACAAAAGGTGGAAATTATAGGCAATTAGCAAGACACCCCCCAAAACAGGAGTGATTCTGCAGGTGGTGACCACAGACCACTTCTCAGTTCCTATGCTTCCTGGCTGATGTTTTGGTCACTTTTGAATGCTGGCGGTGCTCTCACTCTAGTGGTAGCATGAGACGGAGTCTACAACCCACACAAGTGGCTCAGGTAGTGCAGTTCATCCAGGATGGCACATCAATGCGAACTGTGGCAAAAAGGTTTGCTGTGTCTGTCAGCGTAGTGTCCAGAGCATGCAGGCGCTACCAGGAGACAGGCTAGTACATCAGGAGACGTGGAGGAGGCCGTAGGAGGGCAACAACCCAGCAGCAGGACCGCTACCTCCGCCTTAGTGCAAGGAGGTGCACTGCCAGAGCCCTGCAAAATGACCTCCAGCAGGCCACAAATGTGCACAACAAAGGTTCACTGTTATAAGCTAACTTTTAGCTTGGAAGATGGAAAATTGGAACATTTCCAGAAAGTTTCCTAGCCTTTGCAACCCTAGCTGCAGCATAAAATTACATTCTAGACAATTCTGTGCTTCCAACTTTGTGGCAACAGTTTAGGAAGGGCCCTTTTTCAGCATGACAATGCCCCTGTGCACAAAGCAAGGTCTGCAAAAATGGTTTGTGAAGATTGGTGTGTTTGATGGGGTTAAGCCTTGATCTCAACCCCATTGAACACCTTTGGGATGAATTGGAGCGCTGACTGCAAGCCAGGCCTGATCGCCCAACAGCAATGCCCAACCTCACTAATGCTCTTGTGGCTGAATTGAAGCAAGTCCCCGCAGCAATGTTACAATATCTAGTGGAAAGCCTTCCCAGAAGAGTGGTGGCTGTTATAGCAGCAAAGGGGGGGACAAGCATACTTTTGGCCATGTAGTGTACTATCTTCATAGTCATGGTATACTTGGTTCAATAGCTATTGAGGAGAGGGAACCAAATGTCCAATATAATACAAATGTTATCTAGGTGTTCGGTTAGGCTAGATGGGGTTTTCCTCCTATGGAACTACATCCTAAAGTAAACCTCCAGTACAAGTGACTTCTTCTCCCTGTTGACAAGGTGTGTGTTTTCCAGGCCTGTATGGAAATGATGGCCTGTTACCAGCACGGTGGCAACTGCGGTACAGTGGTAAGGCTCTCTGGGAGCAGCTCCTCTCCTCTCCCACCTTACTGTGGCTCGCGCCACGTCTGGGTGAGTTCCTAAACAACATTTTAGCAATGTGTTGTGACTAACTGATCATTTGAATCATAAATCGAATAGATTCTAACAGTGTAAACTGTATTCTAGGTCTTGACACCCAGACTGCCATGGAGCTGCTCTGCCTGCTAGGGGCAGCACTGAGCCTGGCTGCTACAGTACTGGAATCACTCAGAGACAGCTTGGTGTTTCTATTTCTCTGGATCATGTACCTGTCAATGTACCAGGTCAGTTATACCACACACACATACACACTGCTGTAGCGGGAGCCAGTATACAGTACGCCTGATCTCTGACTCTGCCTGTTGTTCCAGGTGGGACAGGTCTTCCTCTACTTCCAGTGGTGAGTTGTGTGTGTGTGTTTGCCACACCCAGAGAGTGAATGCCACCCTGAGGTACCATGTTAATTAACACCCCAGTACTGCTGTTAGCGTGTGTATGAGACTGAGTAGTCTTGGCAGTCAGCTGATGTGTATGTGTGATTGGTGCTCCTACTGCTGTGCAACTGCATCTGTCAGGTGCCAGATTATAAACACTATAACACATTGATAACAACATCACCATAGTAGCATCATGATGAAAACACTACAACATTAGCCCTGTCTGGGCATGCTCAGTCTCTGGGTCCTAACACTCTCTCCACCTTGCTCATTCTCCCTCCCCTTCTCCTTTCCCTTTCTCTGTGACTGCATCCAGGGACTCTCTTCTCCTGGAGACTGGGTTCCTCTGTGTGCTCATCGCCCCGGTGACGTCTTTGCGGGGGTGGCGAGCGGGCAGGGAGCACGACCCTGTGACCTTCTGGTTGGTCCGTTGGCTGCTGTTCAGACTGATGTTCGCCTCCGGAGTCGTCAAACTCACCTCCCGCTGCCCTACCTGGTGGGGCCTCACAGGTAGCTGTGTGTGTGTGTTGCATAATTGCTCAAGCAGGTTACCTAACTCATCAGACGTTACTGCCGCTCAGACTGCTGTTACTGAGCGTCTTTCTCTCCCCCTGATGTACCACAGAGACCCAGTGTATCACACCGTCTCTGGCCTGTGTGTGCTTAACATGTATATCTCTCTCTAGCCCTAACATATCATTGAGGCCCAGTGTAGCTACTGTTGATGTGTGCCTCTAACATGTGGTGGTGTGTGTCTCTAGCGCTGACATATCACTACGAGACCCAGTGTATCCCTACACCCTTGGCCTGGTTTGCCCACCAGCTGCCCGTCTGGTGGCATAAGCTGTCTGTGGTAGCCACCTTCGCCATTGAGATCGCTGCTCCATTCCTCTTCCTCAGCCCTCTACGTCGACTTCGCCTCGGGGCCTTCTACATGCAGGTCAGATTAACTCTGTGTATGTTGTAGCATTTTGTCATCAACAGTTTGGGGACTTGGTCTGTCTCCCCCCTCTGGCGGTTAGGTGAAGTGCAGTGTTTTCTGTCACCCCTGTGGTATTTAGGTGGTACTGCAGGTGCTGATCATCCTGTCTGGAAACTATAACTTCTTCAACCTCCTGACTCTGACAATGTGTCTGTCTCTGCTGGACGACGAGCATATATACTTCTGGCTACGCAAGAAATACACTCCTAACCCTAACCAAGGTACACACACTCCGACACATACACACTGTGTAGGTAACTTGCATTGAGGACAGTCAGTCAGTTACTGGAGGCAGGATGTGACATGTACTCCCTGGTTCTGTCTCTGCTCCAATCAGGTTCCTTGTTGTGGTGGGCAGGGTTTGTGGTGGAGATTGCAGTCTGGGCTCTAATTGGCTTCGGAATGGTCACATGGTTTGACCTGCAGATCAACTGGGACAAGGGGACTGTCTCCTCCAGGACAGGTGCGTGTCAGATATCAGCTGTAGTAGATAATCATTGTTTTGACTCTTATTGCTGGTTATCTCCTCAGTGTTTACCTTCCACCAGTTTAACCAGTTCCTGAAGACTGTCACCTTCCCCTCGGTCTGGCTGGGAGTACTGTCTCTCACCTGGGAACTAGTCTCTTCCATGTTCAGGTAACACACACACACCTCTCTGGGAAAGTGGTATGTTTTGTGTGTTGTCTTGGTGTGTGTAGAGTGTTTCTTCTGGAGGCTTTGGGATACTGCTGTGTGTGTGTGTATTTACATGTGTGTCTGTGTGTTCTGTAGGTGTGCGTGTGTGGAAGGGTTCTTCAAGAGGTTTTTGGGTACAGTCCAGTGGACAGTGTTTGGTGCTGCTGCTGTCTCTATGTTTGCCATCAGTCTGGTGAGTAGAACACTCTAGAACATTGGTTCCCAACCCTTTTCGTTTACTGTTCCAACTGAATTTAGCTCTGCCTGGAGTATCCCTGAAGTACCCCTTCATGTGTGACTCATCTCGTGAGTCTTCTGAAGTACTCCCTATGAATAGGCCAAGTACCCCCAGGGTTCTTAGTACCCCTGGTTGGGAACCACTGATCTAGAGTAATGGTACCTGCTCTCAGTAAGGCATGTCATACTTTGTGTGTTCCAGCATGTTCTTGTTCACCTTCATAGAGTATGATTCTAACTGCAGTGTGTGTGTTTGTCCAGGTCCCATTCACCTTTATAGAGTATGATTCTAACAGCAGTGTGTGTGTTTGTCCAGGTCCCATTCACCTTCATAGAGTATGATTCTAACTGCAGTGTGTGTGTTTGTCCAGGTCCCATTCACCTTCATAGAGTATGATTCTAACTGCAGTGTGTGTGTTTGTCCAGGTCCCATTCACCTTTATAGAGTATGATTCTAACAGCAGTGTGTGTGTTTGTCCAGGTCCCATTCACCTTCATAGAGTATGATTCTAACAGCAGTGTGTGTGTTTGTCCAGGTCCCATTCACCTTCATAGAGTATGACAGTAACGCCAGTGTGTGGCCGGGGGTGCGTCAGGGTTATGATGCGGTCAGTCGTTACCAGCTGGTCAACTCCTACGGCCTGTTCAGACGCATGACTGGGGTGGGGGGGCGGCCCGAGGTGGTCATCGAGGGATCCATGGATAAAGTCACCTGGACGGTAGGGGTGTGTTTGTGTGGGAGAGGTGTATTTTTTGCCCGTTTGTAATGTTTCTGTAATCTGTTTTAAAGCGGAAGTTAACCAAGGCATCTTTTTCCCCCATCCAACTTTAATTGTCTCCATTGTCCTACCCTCTCCCTCCTCTAGGAGATAGAATTTATGTATAAGCCAGGGAACCTCAGTGCCCCTCCCTCGGTCATCACCCCTCATCAACCACGGCTGGACTGGCAGATGTGGTTTGCAGCCCTGGGAACACATACGCACTCTCCCTGGTTCACCAGCCTAATGTACAGACTGCTGCAGGGCAAGAGGGACGGTAGGGTGTACACACTTCTTCTTTTTGAGGTTAATGGCAGTGCATTACTGCCAATACAGCCACATTAACACAAACTGTATTGTATTTACTGTATTGTAAAATATCTTAACGTTTGCCCATCACTCTGTCTCTCTCCAGTGATTGAGCTCATCCAGTCAGATGTGTCTCAGTACCCGTTCCACCAGCAGCCTCCCACGTACCTCAGAGCTCACCGCTACAAATACTGGTTCACTAAAACACTAGCTGATGGGTTAGTACATACTCACTCTCACACACATACACACAGAGAACTGATGGGTTAGTACATACTCACTCTCACACACATACACACAGAGAACTGATGGGTTAGTACATACTCACTCTCACACACATACACACAGAGAACTGATGGGTTAGTACATACTCACTCTCTCACACACAGAGAACTGATGGGTGAGTACATACTCACTCTCACACACATACACACAGAGAACTGATGGGTGAGTACATACTCGCTCTCACACACATACACACAGAGAACTGATGGGTGAGTACATACTCACTCTCACACACATACACACAGAGAACTGATGGGTGAGTACATACTCACTCTCACACACATACACACAGAGAACTGATGGGTTAGTACATACTCACTCTCTCACACACAGAGGACTGATGGGTTAGCACATACTCACTCTCATACACACAGAGAACTGATGGGCTAGTACATACTCACTCTCACACACATACACACAGAGAACTGATGGGTTAGTACATACTCACTCTCATACACACAGAGAACTGATGGGTTAGTACATACTCACTCTCACACACATACACACAGAGAACTGATGGGTTAGTACATACTCACTCTCACACACATACACACAGAGAACTGATGGGTTAGTACATACTCACTCACTCTCACACACATACACACAGAGAACTGATGGGTTAGTACATACTCACTCTCACACACACACACACAGAGAACTGATGGGTTAGTACATACTCACTCTCACACACATACACACAGAGAACTGATGGGTTAGTACATACTCACTCTCACACACATACACACAGAGAACTGATGGGTTAGTACATACTCACTCTCACACACATACACACAGAGAACTGATGGGTTAGTACATACTCACTCTCACACACATACACACAGAGAACTGATGGGTTAGGTCATACTCACTCTCACACACATACACACAGAGAACTGATGGGTTAGGTCATACTCACTCTCACACACATACACACAGAGAACTGATGGGTTAGTACATACTCACTCTCACACACATACACACAGAGAACTGATGGGTTAGTACATACTCACTCTCACACACATACACACAGAGAACTGATGGGTTAGTACATACTCACTCACACACATACACACAGAGAACTGATGGGTTAGTACATACTCACTCTCACACACACACACAGAGAACTGATGGGTTAGTACATACTCACTCACACACATACACACAGAGAACTGATGGGTTAGTACATACTCACTCACACACACACACACACAGAGAACTGATGGGTTAGTACATACTCACTCTCACACACACAGAGAACTGATGGGTTAGTACATACTCACTCTCACACACACAGAGAACTGATGGGTTAGTACATACTCACACTCACACACACACACACAGAGAACTGATGGGTTAGTACATACTCACTCTCACACACATACACACAGAGAACTGATGGGTTAGTACATACTCACTCTCACACACATACACACAGAGAACTGATGGGTTAGTACATACTCACACTCACACACATACACACAGAGAACTGATGGGTTAGTACATACTCACTCTCACACACATACACACAGAGAACTGATGGGTTAGTACATACTCACTCTCACACACATACACACAGAGAACTGATGGGTTAGTACATACTCACTCTCACACACATACACACAGAGAACTGATGGGTTAGTACATACTCACTCTCTCAAGCACAGAGGACAGATGGGTTAGTACATACTCACTCTCATACACACAGAGAACTGATGGGTTAGTACATACTCACTCTCATACACACAGAGAACTGATGGGTGAGTACATACTCACTCTCACACACATACACACAGAGAACTGATGGGTAAGTACATACTCACTCTCACACACATACACACAGAGAACTGACGGGTTAGTACATACTCACTCTCACACACATACACACAGAGAACTGACGGGTTAGTACATACTCACTCTCACACACATACACACAGAGAACTGATGGGTTAGTACATACTCACTCTCACACACATGCACACAGAGAACTGATGGGTTAGTACATACTCACACTCACACACAGAGAACTGATGGGTTAGTACATACTCACACTCACACACAGAGAACTGATGGGTTAGTACATACTCACACTCACACACAGAGAACTGATGGGTTAGTACATACTCACTCTCACCCACATACACACAGAGAACTGATGGGTTAGTACATACTCACTCTCACACACATACACACAGAGAATTGATGGGTTAGTACATACTCACTCTCTCAAACACAGAGGACTGATGGGTTAGTACATACTCACTCTCATACACACAGAGAACTGATGGGTTAGTACATACTCACTCTCTCACACACAGAGGACTGATGGGTTAGTACATACTCACTCTCATACACACAGAGAACTGATGGGTTAGTACATACTCACTCTCACACACATACACACAGAGAACTGATGGGTTAGTACATACTCACTCTCACACACATACACACAGAGAACTGATGGGTGAGTACATACTCACTCTCACACACACACACACAGAGAACTGATAGGTTAGTACATACTCACTCTCACACACATACACACAGAGAACTGATGGGTGAGTGCATACTCACTCTCACACACACACACAGAGAACTGATGGGTGAGTACATACTCACTCTCACACACATACACACAGAGAACTGATGGGTTAGTACATACTCACTCACACACATGCACACAGAGAACTGATGGGTTAGTACATACTCACACTCACACACAGAGAACTGATGGGTTAGTACATACTCACACTCACACACAGAGAACTGATGGGTTAGTACATACTCACACTCACACACAGAGAACTGATGGGTTAGTACATACTCACTCTCACCCACATACACACAGAGAACTGATGGGTTAGTACATACTCACTCTCACACACATACACACAGAGAATTGATGGGTTAGTACATACTCACTCTCTCAAACACAGAGGACTGATGGGTTAGTACATACTCACTCTCATACACACAGAGAACTGATGGGTTAGTACATACTCACTCTCTCACACACAGAGGACTGATGGGTTAGTACATACTCACTCTCATACACACAGAGAACTGATGGGTTAGTACATACTCACTCTCACACACATACACACAGAGAACTGATGGGTTAGTACATACTCACTCTCACACACATACACACAGAGAACTGATGGGTGAGTACATACTCACTCTCACACACACACACACACAGAGAACTGATAGGTTAGTACATACTCACTCTCACACACATACACACAGAGAACTGATGGGTGAGTGCATACTCACTCTCACACACACACACAGAGAACTGATGGGTGAGTACATACTCACTCTCACACACATACACACAGAGAACTGATGGGTTAGTACATACTCACTCACACACATACACACAGAGAACTGATGGGTTAGTACATACTCACTCTCACACACATACACACAGAGAACTGATGGGTTAGTACATACTCACTCACACACACACACACAGAGAACTGATGGGTGAGTACATACTCACTCTCACACACATACACACAGAGAACTGATGGGTGAGTACATACTCACTCTCACACACATACACACAGAGAACTGGTGGGTTAGTACATACTCACTCACACACATACACACAGAGAACTGATGGGTGAGTACATACTCACTCTCACACACATACACACAGAGAACTGATGGGTTAGTACATACTCACTCTCTCACACACAGAGGACTGATGGGTTAGTACATACTCACTCTCATACACACAGAGAACTGATGGGTTAGTACATACTCACTCTCTCACACACAGAGGACTGATGGGTTAGTACATACTCACTCTCATACACACAGAGAACTGATGGGTGAGTACATACTCACTCTCACACACATACACACAGAGAACTGATGGGTTAGTACATACTCACTCTCACACACATACACACAGAGAACTGATGGGTGAGTACATACTCACTCTCACACACATACACACAGAGAACTGATGGGTTAGTACATACTCACTCTCACACACATACACACAGAGAACTGATGGGTTAGTACATACTCACTCTCATACACACAGAGAACTGATGGGTTAGTACATACTCACTCTCATACACACAGAGAACTGATGGGTTAGTACATACTCACTCTCACACACATACACACAGAGAACTGATGGGTGAGTACATACTCACTCTCACACACATACACACAGAGAACTGATGGGTTAGTACATACTCACTCTCACACACATACACACAGAGAACTGATAGGTGATGAGGTAGTTGATTCATATTGCACAGCAATAATCTGAATGTTGACATCTTTGAGGAAATGCAGAAATCATCAGTTAACATGCGCTAGTCAGTGTCACAGCTGACATATTTTATGTGTGTGTTGTAGGTCGTATCCTCAGCGCTGGTGGAGGAGGGTGTACATAGAGGAGTTCTATCCCACAGTGTATCTGGGCGACACCTTCCTGGAGAGCATGCTTAGCCAGCATGGACTCAAGGTACAGTGCATTTGGAAAGTATTCAGACCCCTTTACTTTTTCCACATTTTGTTACGTTACAGCTAGTGATGACATTTTTGGCCGATAATGATATCTGATATTTTCCTTGCCAAAGAAATCTATACCAATATTTCAAATTTTAGCGGGCTTTTAAGCATTTAAGTACAGTTAAATAGTTTAAACACACTGAGCACAAGGTTATTTGGTTGGAATTTACGTATATCCCCATTACCAGTAAAAATCAAAACCTATTGCTTTCAATTACTTGCTGTTTTGTTCATTTGTTCAGTCTCAACCAGAATTTCATCATACATGTCAAGCAGTGAAGTTAAAGCTCTGTCTTTCCATGCGTGGCATTTTCCTCGGTGCGCACTGTCACTGTCCGTTTCCATCCTGTCCAGCTGTCTGTAACATTTCGCGTAAACCCTCTTTCTTGTCTGCATCGAAGTAGAGGTCCTTGTACCTAGCATCAAGCATGGTGGCGACACAGTAGAGGCTCAGAGAGAATGCCACCGAATCGCTTGTTCAGTCTCTAGTAGAGTACTTTTCCAAGTTAACCCGACGGTCTGTGTTGGCATTTTTGTTGAGCAGGTGTTTCAACGCCATGACAGGGTATCACGTCTGCTGCAGACACAGTTGAGCTTATTTCTCCAGTCAGTTGTTCAAATGGAGCGAGGAGTGTTCGTTTCAAACATGTTCTCAAATGTCATTGAAATATCAGCAGCGGTATAAGAACCAGCACATTCTTGAGCATGCAATACGGCTTTCCTCAGTATCGAAATCCTCGTCGACCCACTGTGCTGTCAGACTCAGCATGCTCATGGGGCTGACATCACTGGTCCAAATGTCAGTCTTGAAGCTAGTAGCAAGTAGCTCATGGGTGTGTTTCAACAATACTATGTAACTCCGGTAGGGCAACATCTGAAAAATAGCACCTACTTGGTAGTGTGTACCGGTGCTCGACCAGTCGGCGAAAGCCAACATCATCCACAACAGAGAACGGTTGATTGTCAAGGGCCAGGAATTCCATTATCTTGCCGATAATGGGTTTTTCCTTTGAGTTGTCTCGCTGAAATTGTCTTACTCTTTCAAATGACTGATGGACTTGTTGACTGCCTCGATCCACACAGCAGACATTTTGGTCTAGATTAGGAATAAAAGTGTTGCACGTGTAGCGGATTGTAGTGTTGCATATCATCTACCTACGTTATATAGGTATGCACGTCAGCTTTGACATCGGTTTTGCACACCGGTGTTAAACTAGACATTGGGCCGATGTTGGCATTTTTAGCTAATATCGGCCGATTCCGATATGTTTACCGTTATATTGTGCATCCCTAGTTACAGGGATAAAACTGTTTTTTGGAAATGTTTTGCACATTTTATTAAAATACAAATCACATTTTACATAAGTATTCAGACCCTTTACTCAGTACTTTGTTGAAGCACCGTTGGCAGCGATTACAGCCTTTAGTCTTCTTGGGTATGACGCTACAAGTTTGGCACACCTGTATTTGGGGATTTTCTCCCCTCTCTGCAGATCCTTTCAAGCTCTGTCAGGTTAAATGGGGAGTGTCGCTGCACAGCTATTTTCAGGTCTCTCCAGAAATGTAAGATCGTGTTCAAGTCCGGGCTCTGGCTGAGCTATTCAAGGACGTTCAGAGACTTGTCCCGAAGCCACTACTGCATTGGCTTGGCTATGTGCTTAGGGTCATTGTCCTCTTGGAAGGTGAACCTTTGCCCCAGTCTGAGGTCCTGAGCTGGTTTTCATCAAGGATCTCTCTGTACTTTGCTCTGTTCATCTTTCCCTCGATACTGACTAGTCTCCCACTCCCTGCCGCTGAAAAACATCCCCACAGCATGATGCTGCCACCACCATGCTTCACCGTAGGGATGGTGCCAGGTTTCCTTCAGACGTAATGCTTGGCATTCAGGCCAAAGAGTTCAATCTTGGTTTTATCAGACCAGAAAATCTTGTGGCAAACTCCAAGCAGACTGTCATGTGCCTTTTTCGGAGTGGCTTCCGTCTGGCAACTTTACCATAAAGGCTTGTTTGGTGGAGTGCTGCAGAGATGGTTGTCCTTCTGGAAGGTTGTCCCATCTTTGTCAGAGTGACCATCGGGTTCTTGGTCACCTCCCTGACCAAGGCTCTTCTCCCTTGATTGCCCAGTTTGGCCAGGCGGCCAGCTCTAGGAAGAGTCTTGGTAGTTCCAAACTTCTTCCATTTAAGAATGATGGAGGCCACGATGTTCTAGGGGACCTTGAATGCTGCAGAAATGTTTTGGTACCCTTTTGCAGATCTGTGCCTCGACACAATCCTGTCTCGGAGCTCTACGGACAATTCCTTTGACCTCATGGCTTGGTTTTTGCTCTGACATGCACTGTCAACTGTGGCACATTGTATATAGACAGTTCTATACCTTTCCAAATTATCCAATCAATTGAATTTTCCACCGGTGGACTCCAATCAAGTTGTAGAAACATCTTAAGGGTGATCAATGGAAACAGGAGGCACCGGAGCACATTTTTTTAATCTCATAGCAAAGAGTCTGAATACTTTTATAAATAAATTGTTTCAGTTTTTATTCTCTAAAAACCTGTTTTCGCTTTGTCATTATGGGGTATTGTGTGTAGATTGAGGATTTTTATTTATTTAATCCATTTTAGAATAAACGTAACAAAATGTGCAAAAAGTCAATACTTTACGAATGCACTGTAACTACCCGTAGTTCTCAGCAAGCACTAAGTGTGTGAGTCCTGTATGTCCTTGTGTCTGACCCGTGTGTGTGTGTGTGTAGGATAAGTCCCTCCCTCGGCGTGTGTCTGAGGCAGCTGTGCCCCAGGTGGTGAAGTGGGTGCGCTCTCAGGTGAGGGGTGTGTCTGCCCCCCTGCTGCTCTGGAGCCTCCTCTTCTGCAGTGTCACCCTCTGTCTGCTCCGGGGACTGCAGCTGGAAGTTACACTCAAGACCAAACCTACTGCAGCCAAGGCTGAACCAAAACCAAAACCCACAGCTACACCCCACCAGCCTGATGCTAAGGAGGCCAATTCCAACGACAAAGATGGTCTAGGACAAAGACAGGAGGAGGAGGAGGAGCGGGAGGAGGTTGATGCAGAAGAGGATGATGCAGAAGAGGATGAGCGAAGGGGGGAAGACGAGGAGAGTGAAAGAGAAGAGAACGATGTATTAGATGAGGTGGAAGAAGAAGAGGATGGAGAAGAAGAGGAGGGGAGTGTTGACTGACTGTCTCAAGAAATAGTTTCCTCCTGACCCCTGAACATGGGATTTGGTAGCCCTCCCTTCCACTAACTCTGTGTCCTAGTGCTCAGGAGAAAGCTGCCTGTCTTGACTACCTGTCTGCCTTTCCCTAACAATAACTTTCTCACCAAAGAATTTCGTTGATGCTTTATTCTACATTTGACAATCACTTTATTTGAAATGAATAGACAAATGTTTCCAATTATCTATAGTATTATTACAACCAAGAGAAAATAACTTTTTTTGTCAGTGTCCTTGTAATTGTACATGTCTACGTGTGTGTGTGTTAAAGGGTGTTTGGTTTGCCACTGTGGTCCTTTGCTTTGCTACCAGATATAATGTACTGAATCACCAATTCTGCACTTTCCCGCCAAGCGTCTTTCCACGTTTGAAAAAACATCACATCCATGAATGGAAAATGTTAATGTTTTTGTATCATTTATAATAAAGATAGGAAATGTATCCATTTGGTTCTTCATTATTAGACAAATTCAAAATGATCTGACAGAGAATTGTAACCCATATGAATTGTAATCGGCATTCTAAGCAACAAACAACACTTTTAGAATGTTCTGTCATTAGAATATAATGTAGTTGACATACAGATGATGACAACATGGTAAAGGCTATCCAGGTCTGTTGAAGATAAAGCTAATAGTGTTACCCATATCTGAGGAGATGCCCTGGTGTTGCTGCTGGATATGATCTCTATGAAGGCGTGAGAGAGGGCGGAAAATAAATGAATTGTGATAGTTAATTGGTTTATGAAACATTTGAGGTGGGAGTAGGTGTGTGTGGCTGCCCCATCTGTCTGAGTGTGTGTGTGTCACCACTTCAGTACCCCAGGACAGTACTTGTCGATGAGAGACTGGTAGTATGGCTTCAACTTCTCTATGTCAGGCAGCTCAGTGGTCTTGGTGTAGAGGTCAAACTTACTGTAGGGGTCAAATGTTCGAGGTCAAACTGACTGCAGAGAGGGTAGAGAAAATATATTTGTGTGTGTTGATACGTACTTGAACTCGCGAACCCAGGGAATCATGCGCATGTCCTTGTCATCACAGAGGTGCATGTAGTCTCCATGGGAGTGCCAGGGGTAGAAGGAATGGAACCGGATCATATACAGACCCTAGAGAGGGAGAGCGGAGGAGTGAAGACTTTTAGGTGAGTTAACACTCTGAGCAGCAGTCTTAAACTAGAACCACTGAGTTTTTGTAAACCTGTATTCTCTTTGCTAATGTAGAACCTTAGACCCCCATTCTCACCTCTTCTGGGATGGTGCACTTGTTGAACTTCATGACCCTGTAGAGATACTCTGGAACAAACAACACAGACAGCAGTTCAGTAGTGTTACTGTGCAGGCCCATGTGCCTTACAGTGGTGACTGTGTGTATGTCTCTGTGTTACTCACCATCATGGCCCCAGGACATGAGCACATTGTCCAGCCCACAGTTTGGCTTATAGATCCCACACTCAGAACTAGAGCGGGGGAGGAGAAGAGAGGTGATCATCTGAATTAAGTATATAAGATGGCACATTAACTTTTTGTATATACGTGTCTGCTAAATGGCATAATGTGAACACTTCTCCAGGCTGGCTTATAGCCGACATGTTGTGCAGTGAATGATGTGGTTTGATAAGACTTTTTGATTAGATTGGTAAAAAGAGAAGTGTAACAGTACTTGTAAGCAGGGTTTTTGTCATCGGGGTTGTCCACGAAGGTACTGCCTCGAAACACAATGCCATTCTGGAACCTGCACCCCACTGGGAATGTGTCCCCCACTACAGCCCACTGCAGGACAAGGACACAGTGCAGTTAGCCTAGCGTTGCCTAACATTACAGGCCATTTTACCACTGCTGTTAGCGTAGCCAAGCATCACAACCTGTATCAGGGTAACATTGAGAGGCATTCACCTGGGGTTCCCCTGACAGAGCCATGATCTTCCCAATGTCATGGATCAGCCCCACCAACTGGAACCAGTCTGGAGAGGGAGGAGAGATAAGGATTAGAGTTGTGAACCATGTGTGCATGCGTGCTTGTGTGTGTGTGCGTGTGTTTGCCTTCGTGGGGGTGTTCCCTGCGGATGCCCTCAGCGGTCTGAAAGGCGTGGTATGAGTTGGGGAAGTCGACGTCGGGGTCGGACTCATCAACCAGCTGGTCCAGAGATATGACGGCTTCCATCACCTCCATCTGGGCATGCGCACAACCTGACCACTCAGAGTGCTGCAGAGGAGAGGAGGAGTGGGGAAGGTTAATGAGTGGTATGTTCATGTTATCTGCAACATTAGACGAAATTACATAACATCTTACATCTTAACAGTCACAGTTACACTCCTCGTTAAACATTACAGGTTGGTTTAGCCTGCTCTACTGAAACACACACACAGTTGTTTGCATTTGCGCTGAACCTGTCTTGACAGACTCACCTTCTGCTTGACAAAGTCCAGGGTCTGGTTGGTGTGCATCAGCTTGTATGTGTTATACACACGATCAATCAGACTCCCGCTCTGTTACATACACACATTACAGATGTGTTGTGATTACCAGCCTTAAAACAGTAATATTATGTCGCAACCATGGTAAAAAAACATACTCCTTTGCTGACCTCAAAATTCCTGTATTCTGTCTTGTCCTTGTCTTTCTGCTCCAGGTCTAAGATGGGGCGGTATGCTAGAGATGGGTCTGGACCCTGAAACAGATAGACAGAGGGACAGACAAAGAAAGTAAAGTACACATTTTAAAATGGCGAATGTGATAGAAAACACAATACGCTTCAAATAGAAATATTAGACCTACAAAGTTTTAACCTGTAGCAGTAGATCACACAAAATATTATTTGATTATCAGATGCATAATGACACCAAGTTAAACTTATGATAGACAGACACATACAGACAGACACATTAGACAGACACCTTTGCTACAACAATCCTGCAGAAACAGGCATTGTGTGGGTTATATTAATTATATTATATTAATATTGTAGGCCTTGATGCATTTTTTGTAAGGGAAAATCAGGTCTGAAATGTCAGTGTAAATTAAAAACTTCAGAAGCCTTTTAAACCTTTACATTTCCTGCATTACAGAAAAGTTTTACTGCAACAGGCTGATCAAGTGAAGATCCTACATCTGTAATAGCTAAATATATTTTTTCTACTTTTCTACAGTCATACGTACAATATTGACGACCCTCATGGTGAGGTCAGTCCGTCAGTCCGTCCGGGTATGAATAGGTATGGGTCTGCTGGCTCCTCTAAAGTGCAGCCCCAGACCCTGTCCTGTATATACCCCTCTGGTTTATACAACACTTATGTCATACACCCTCACAGCATACAGGTAGTGATAGTTTAACTCAGCCCCCACTGAGATAACGACTAACGGGGTTCATCTGGCTGGACTACTCTGTGTGTACGTGTGTGTGAGCGTGTTTGTTTTCCTTCAGAGAACAGTGAGTCTTTAACTATGATCAGCAGGTATCTGGTTTGGGCTGGTCTTGAGAGTTGTGTTTGTGTGCGTATTTGTCTCTGTGTTATTTATTATAATTTTTTTTATCTCTTATTTAACTAGGCAAGTCAGTTAAGAACAAATTCTTATTTACAATGACGGCGTACCCCGGCCAAACCCGGACGATGCTGGGCCAATTGTGCGCCGCACTATGGGACTGCCAATCACGACCGTTTGTGATACAGCCTGGCCTGGACTCGAACAAGGGTCTGTAGTGATGCCTCTAGCACTGAGGTGCCGTGCCTTAGACCTCTGCACCACTCGGGAGCCCCTGTTGAGTGATGGAATGTCTGGCTTTTTTCCAACAGAACAAACAACAAAACAAACAGAATAAAAACATACATTTTTTATGCTTGAAAAAGAGGAATGGAGAGAGAACCAGAGGTGAAGGTCATGCGAAGAGACAGTGAATGCCTGCTTGAACTGTATTACCCCATGTAACGTGAGGTTACCAAATCATTCTACATTCAGTGTTGGGAAGCTACTCTGAAAATATTATTTACGAATCTACCAATTACTTCACACTTGGAAGAAATTACGCTATACTAAATCTACCCTTAAGATATCAAATCAAATTTTATTGGTCACATATACATGGTTAGCAGATGTTAATGTGAGTGTAGCGAAATGCTTGTGCTTCTAGTTTTGACAGTGCCGTAATATCTAACAAGTAATCTAACAATTCCACAACAACTACCTAGTACACAAAATCTAAAGCGATGGAATAAGAACATGTATGTACAGTTACATATATGGATGATCGATTGCCGAGCGACATAGGCAAAATGCAGTAGATGGTATAAGATACAGTATATACATATGAGATGAGTTGTTAAAGGGGCATTATTTAAAGTGACTAGTGATCCATTTATTAAAGTGACCAATGATTTGAGTCTGTATGTAGGCAGCAGCCTCTCTGAGTTAGTGATTACTGTTTAACAGTCGGATGGCCTTGAGATAGAATATGTTTTTCAGTCTCTCGGTCCCGGCTTTGATGCACCTGTACTGACCTTGCCTTCTGGATGATAGCGGGGTGAACAGGCAGTGGCTCAGGTGGTTGTTGTCCTTGATGATCTTTTTGGCCTTCCTGTGACATCGGGTGCTGTAGGTGTCCTGGAGGGCAGGTAGTTTGCCCCCCGATGATGCATTGTACAGACTGCACCACCCTCTGGAGAGCATTGCGGTTGAGGGCGTAATTTTTTTGGGGGGGTAAGTTTTGCTCTACCCAAAATTACAACCAACTAATTGCAGCATTACCACTAAAATGGACGAGGCAAGTAGAAGGTGAGGTCAGTCCGTCAGTCCGTCCGGGTATGAATAGATATGGCTCTGCAAGTAAGGAACTTGTATATCGGCCCTGTATTAAAAAACATAAATGGTTAAAGAAAAGTGTGATATATAAAAACATATACCAATTTCATTTAAGGACCAAAAAACTGACAGTTGTGCCATATAAGTTGCAAAATAGTTGGGAAGAGATGTTCGATGTACCCATTCCATGGCACATGGTTTATGAATTGATACGCAAAACAACGCCGGATTCAAAACTTCAAATGTTTCTACTTAAATTACTATACAAAATTCTTGCAACCAATAGAATGTTATGTATTTGGGGGATACAATCTTCCCAGCTCTGCAGATTCTGCTGTGAGGAGGCAGAGTCATTAGATCATTTATTTTGGTATTGTCCATATGTAGCTCGTTTTTGGTCACAGGTCCAGGAATGGCTGAAGAAATGCAACATTTGCCTAGAACTAACGCTGCAGATAGCAATACTGGGTGAGTTGAAAAGCTATAGTCAATCAATCAATAATATAATAATTATTTTAGCAAAATATATTTTTAATTTACAATCTGTAGAAGCTATGAGAATAGAAAGGTTCAGTACTTTTGTCAAGCATCACAGCACAGTTGAAAATATATGGCAAATAGAAATCCAAAATGGATGGTGTTGAGAGATAGATAGGAGGGGTTGAATGGAGCTGAAGGGTGGGACTAATAACAAGATAACCAATGTAAAACATATGGGGTCTGTAAAATGTATAGGTTCAGAAATGTTGTGAAATAGCAGTTACAAATAGAACTGGATGGACATCAGAAATGGAGGAAGGACTAAAAACAAACAAAATATAACTATTGTAAAATAGATTATGTCTATAAAATGTGTATAAGATATATAAACTGAAGGTAGAAGCATAAGTGTTATTGTTTATTAGTTTACTCCAATTGGGGGAAGGGTGGTAGGGTTTGCGGGCAAATAATAAAGGTAAATTCAACAAAAAAAGTATGTATATCTATATAGGTATGTGTATGTATATATGTGTATATGTATGCATATGTGTATGTATATGGATATATACACTGCTCAAAAAACACACAATGTAACTCCAAGTCAATCACACTTCTGTGAAATCAAACTGTCCACTTAGGAAGCAACACTGATTGACAATACATTTCACATGCTGTTGTGCAAATGGAATAGACAAAAGGTGGAAATTATAGGCAATTAGCAAGACACCCCCAATTAAGGAGTGGTTCTGCAGGTGGTGACCACAGACCACTTCTCAGTTCCTATGCTTCCTGGCTGATGTTTTGGTCACTTTGAATGCTGGCGGTGCTTTCACTCTAGTGGTAGCATGAGACGGAGTCTACAACCCACACAAGTGGCTCAGGTAGTGCAGCTCATCCAGGATGGCACATCAATGCGAGCTGTGGCAAGAAGGTTTGCTGTGTCTGTCAGTGTAGTGTCCAGAGCATGGAGGCGCTACCAGGAGACAGGCCAGTACATCAGGAGACGTGGAGGAGGCCGTAGGAGGGAAACAACCCAGCAGCAGGACCGCTACCTCCGCCTTTGTGCAAGGAGGAGCACTGCCAGAGCCCTGCAAAATGACCTCCAGCTGGCCACAAATGTGCATGTGTCTGCTCAAACGGTCAGAAACAGACTCCATGAGGGTGGTATGAGGGCCCGACGTCCACAGGTGGGGGTTGTGCTTACAGCCCAACACCGTGCAGGACGTTTGGCATTTGCCAGAGAACACCAAGATTGGCAAATTCGCCACTGGCGCTCTGTGCTCTTCACAGATGAAAGCAGGTTCACACTGAGCACATGAGCACATGTGACAAAGTCTGGAGACGCCGTGGAGAACGTTCTGCTGCCTGCATCATCCTCCAGCATGACCGGTTTGGCGGTGGGTCAGTCATGGTGTGGGGTGGCATTTCTTTGTAGGGCCGCACAGCCCTCCATGTGCTCGCCAGAGGTAGCCTGACTGCCATTAGGTACCGAGATGAGATCCTCAGACCCCTTGTGAGACCATATGCTGACACATGCACATTTGTGACCTGCTGGAGGTCATTTACTTATTTTCCACCATAATTTGCAAAGAAATTCATTAAAAATCCTACAATGTGATTTTCTGGATTTTCTTCCCTCATTTTGTCTGTCATAGTTGAAGTGTACCTATGATGAAAATTACAGGCCTCTCTCATCTTTTTAAGTGGGAGAACTTGCACAATTGGTGGCTGACTAAATACTTTTTTGCCCCACTGTACATGTCAGTACATACACACAATAGAATATATCTGTGAAGGTCCCCGTGTGGTTCATGGACACAGGTCATAGCTCACACACGGAGAGAGAGGGCTATGTAAACCCATACATCCAATTTAGGAACAGATGGAGTATAGTAAGGGTTGGAGTTTCTGACTGTGTTCCCGAGCAGAGGAAGTATTGTCTAAAGGTATGAATTAACATTAAAACAGTAAAGTCCCAGGATCTCGGGTTATGGCATGTTGGCTTCGACCAGTTTTCAACTGATACTATGGTACCATTCCAGGTAGCAGAGGTTAGAGCTGGTAAGGAGACTATGGTCGGCCAGAGTTCAATTCATCTCCCTAACACCACGGACATTCCTAGTATAAACATCCAGGGTAAAGGACCTGTACGAATAGTTCAGACAGTTACCTTAAAGAAGTGATAGTGAAGTGAAGTGAGGTGGAGACTGGGTTTGGGGATTCCAACTTTGGTTAAAAGGTATTTAATATACAGCCAGATCAGTAGCGAAAGAAGAATGTTAATGTCTGTGCTACTGCCAAACCACAGCTGACCACCATCTCCTTTCCATTTGATGGAATTGATATACTCAGGGGAATGGCCTGTATGATAAAGCTGTTCATGAAGGCAGGGAAGCCAGACAATGACAGTTGCTTTGATCTGCATAATCTTTATCCCCATGTGCCCATTACTTCCATTCCTCCTTTCACAGTTACAGAAGGACACTATTATTGTATGGCCTGGCACATTACAAACGGATGGGATGAAGGGGAAGTAAGACCTGACTGGATGGTTGACTTCCGGGGATTTCAGTAAGATAAAAAGGCCCAGAGACGATGTCTGGTTGTTATGTGGAGGGATGAGGCTGTGGCCTGACCTGCCTACCAATTGGACCGAACTCTATTGATCTTTTGACAATAGTATTTACATAGGATAGTATTGGATATGTTATTGGCTGAAAAGGGTGGCGTGTGCGTCTTATTCGGAGCAGAATGTTGAACATTTATTCCTGATCACACAGCTCCAGATGGATCAGTGACCAAGACCCTGACTGGTTTAACCACCTTAACTCACGAATTAGCAGAACATTATGGGGTGGATACTTCCCTGACTAATTGGTTTGACAGTATGTTTGGAAAATGGAAAAATGTCATAATCACTGTGTCGTAGGCCAATTTCACCTGTACGAGTGTTTTGGTTCTGTGTGAATGCTGTTTTATTCCGGGTGTGAAAGGTCTCATTTTTCCAGGACTCTGGAGAAATCAAGGACAATATTGATGATAAAGATACGGACCGATTCCAAGTTCTGACCAGTGGGAGGATGAATACTGGTTCCCAGACCGAGGATGGAGCCGACTACTTTGAGACATTATAAATATTAGGTCCCATCTTGTGTTGATACTTTTTATGTTAGACTGTTTCTTTGATGAATATTATAGTTATGATTCTGATATAGGCCTGGAACAGCCATTGTAAATACATATATTGATGTAGTGTAAGATGTTGTGGTTGATTTAGGTAGTATTTGGAAAACAATAAATATTTCTAATAAAAATAGAATTGTGCTTTTTAATATTTCTAATAAAACTAGAAGTATGATTAAAGGTATAATATTTAGTCATAGGGTGGATATGTTATGGGATTTTTATGAATAAATGACTAAAATATGTATACATTTGACTTAGATGTTACTGTATGAATGAAACTTATTATAATCATAATGCTGAGTGTAATATGTTCCTTGTTAGAAAGAATGGGTTTATCTTCAGACAGGCTTGAATGATGTATCTACCCAGGGAGGGGAAAGACCTTGGGTTGGTTGCAGATAGTTTAACAGGTGGCAGACAGTAATGAGAACTCTAACTATACTGCCATTGTATCCGAGAGGAGGATGGACATTAAAACCTATGACATCATCTTTATTATATAACCTGATGTAAAATGTATTATGATCAGTACTCTCGAGAATAAACGCTATTGATTGATTGATTTTGAGACTGGTTTCTGTCCATTTTATGCTGATAAGTATCTTACAAATGTTTATGTATGGACAGAGTGTTTTAATTGAATTGGTTGATAAACATAAAGGAATTAAAATTCCTTTAACAGTGAGTCACGTATGTGGGAACTGCTTCAAGACTGCTTGGAAAAGCATTCCTCATGAAGCTGGTTGAGTGAATGCCAAGAGTGTGTAAAGCTGTCATCAAGGCAAGGGTGGCAACTTTGAAGAATCTCAAATATAAAATAGATTTAAATTTGTTTAACACTTTTTTGGTTACTACATGATTCCATGTTTGTTTTGATGTCTTCACTATTATTCTACAATGTAGAAAATAGTAAAAATAAAGAAAACCCCTTGAATGAGTAGGTGTGTCAACTTTTGACTGGTACTGTAGTTAAATTGCTAGTTGAACAACATGTAGTTCACTACTCCCCAACTCTGTCTACATTTACTGTACATCTGTATACAGGGCATAAGCAACATATGGTCACTTAGGGACCCCAAAAAGGAACTCAAGTCAGAGTCTCAACTTACTGTTGAAAGTAAGAATAGTAGAATACTCCAGGTGCAATTTCAAATGTGGTTGTGCATCAGAATTGTTTCTCTTTTTATACCAGTCAATCAATTAGCTGACAAAATCAATGAGGGCCCCCTCAATTAGCTAACAAAATCAATGAGGGCCCCCTGGAGGTCAGCTGACTAAACAAAAATCAAAAATCATCAAAAAATGTGGAATGGCACATTTTTTGATGATTTTTGATTTTTGATTTTTGTTTAGTCAGCTGACCTCCAGGGGGCCCTCATTGACTTTGTTAGTCATTC
The DNA here is from genome assembly GCF_029448725.1 of Salvelinus fontinalis. Lineage (NCBI taxonomy): Eukaryota > Metazoa > Chordata > Actinopteri > Salmoniformes > Salmonidae > Salvelinus > Salvelinus fontinalis. Next base: position 20,660,169 of record NC_074673.1, on the reverse strand, counting down.
TCGCTCAGATACAGTATCATATTAACATGACATAAGTCATGGCAAAATGTGTATAATTTGTGGAAATTAGCTTTAAAACTGCAAAAATGTCTCCTACAAATGGAAAAATGGGTAGAATTGCAGGAAATTAGCTGTAAAACGACACATTTTTCCTCTCTCCTCAATGGCAAAGTGAGTCGAATTGCCACTATTTCTCTCTGCACCATGACAAAATATATACAACTGAAGAAAAGGAACTTTAATTTAAAGAATGTTATTCACCATCAAGAGGAGGGACACTAAAATGTTTTGCCGCGAGGTGGGGGGGGTTCTCAACCAAATCACGCTTAGGGCCCCCAAAAGGCTAGTGCCTGTATATAATGTAACAGTTTGTCTGCCCTTGTCCACATCAACCCCCTGACCCCTCTTTACACCCAAGTCTTCTTTGTAAATGTGTGTTTGTGTGTGTGTGTGGAGGGGCTTGTGACGTACCATATCTGTATCACTGTGTCAGACGGAGACTGAGCAAACAATCTGTACTTCAAAGCTCACATTCATAGATTTTTCAGTCTGAGATGTTTAGCATGACAGCAGTGGAAATGAGTGGAATGATAGCTAAACTAGCCTGATCCAAGACCATCCTGACCACTGTGCTCTCGTGTAGCGAAACAGAATGTAACCTCACAGGATTTCAGGAGGGTTGTATGAGGCTAGAGAGTCACTACAGTTGAATTAGTTTGACATTATTGTACAGCAGTCAAAAGCAACTGGGTGGCTCAGTAGCATACATAAGTCTATCATCACTGTACACATCTATACGGTCACCCACCATAGGGGGGTCCTTATAATTAGCTAAATACATATCCCTATCATCCTGTACGGCATTGAGATTGAGTCTGGCACTGCAACTTGTTGCTCTGTTGTAGCCATATGTGTATGGATATGGTGATGGATGGGTTACCTCTGTATAATGTAGAGCACGTTTAGAGTTGGAGAAAATGTAATTTTAAAATAACAATACAATCCTTATAAAACAGTAGGCCAGTCCATTACCATTAATGCATTTCAGACTACTGACCCCCAGAGGGCCCCCTCGTTCTTCTGGTCACCCAGTGTGAGACTAGGTTAAGTCTGTGTATGGGCATTGGTACGTGAGGTCACTTTTGTACAGGTTATGTGGAGACTGGACCACTACATTGGCGATGTCATTTACAAAATAGCCTCCAACACTCTACTCAACAAATTGGATGCAGTCTATCACAGTGCCATCCGTTATGTCACCAAAGCCCCATATACTACCCACCACTGCGACCTGTATGCTCTCGTTGGCTGGCCCTCGCTTCATACTCGTCACCAAACCCACTGGCTCCAGGTCATCTACAAGTCTCTGCTAGGTAAAGCCCCGCCTTATCTCAGCTCACTGGTCACCATAGCAGCACCCACCCGTAGCACGTGCTCCAGCAGGTATATCTCACTGGTCATTCCCAAAGCCAATTATCTTTTGGCCGCCTCTCCTTCCAGTTCTCTGCTGCCAATGACTGGAACAAACTGCAAACATCTCTGAAGCTGGAGACTCTTACCTCCCTCACTAGCTTTAAGCACCAGCTGTCAGAGCAACTGACATAGCTCATCTGTAAATTGCCCATCCAATCTACCTAATCCCCATACTGTATTTATTTATTTATCTTGCTCCTTTGCACCCCAGTATCTCTACTTGCACATTCATCTTCTGCACATCGTACCATTCCAGTCTTTAATTGCAATATTGTAATTACTTCGCCACCCTGGCCTATTAATTGCCTTACCTCTCTTATGCTACCTCATTTGCACATGCTGTATATAGATTTTCCTACTGTATTATTGATTGTATATTTGTTTATTCCATGCGTAACTCTGTGTTGTTGTATGTGTCGAACTGCTTTGCTTTATCTTGGCCAGGTCGCAGTTGCAAATGAGAAGTTGTTCTCAACTAGCCTACCTGGTTAAATAAAGGTGAAATAAATATTTAAAAAACATGCACATACACAGCCAACATCTCAGATGGTGACCCTGTGGCCCCATAATAAATCAGTTGTTGACCTCTGACCCTGACAGTAACCTGATCCCCAGTGGTCAAACCCAGATCTCATCAGCATGTCTGTTTAACAGGGATATAACCAAAGGAGGTTGGTAGCACCTTAATTGGGGAGGACGGGCTCGTGGTGATGGCTGGAGCAGATTGGATGGAAGGGCATCAAATACATCAAACACATGGGTCCCCAGATCTTCAAAAAGTTCTACAGCTGCACATCGAGAGCATCCTGACTGGTTGCATCACCGCCTGGTATGGCAACTGTTCGGCATTCGACCGCAAGGTGCTACAGAGGCTAGTGCGTACAGCCCAGTACATCACTGGGGCCAAGCTTCCTGCCATCCAGGACCTATATACTAGGCATGTCAGAGGAAGGCCCACAAAATTGTCAAAGACTCGTAACCCAAGTCATAGACTGTTCTAGATCCAAAAGGTTCTTTAACAGCTTCAACGCCCAAGCCATAAGACTGCTGAACAATTAAATTATTATTTTTTCTCCATTGAACCCCCCCCTCGTCTTTGTTTTTACACTGCTGCTACTGGCTGTTTATTATCTATGCACAGTCACTTTACCCCTACCTACATGTACAAATTACCCCCGCACATTGACTCGGTACCGGTACCCCCTGTATATAGCCTCGTTATTGTTATTTTATTGTGTTACTTTTAAAAATATATATATTTTCTACTTTCGTTTATTTCTTAACTCTATTTTCTTAAATCTGCATTGTTGGTTAAGGGCTTGTAAGTAAGCATTTCACGGTTGTATTCTGTTGTTTTCAGCTCCGTTTTAGCTATCTCCCCTCAGCAGCCTCCACTGGATGTAACACTTCCTCCTTTTTGAGACCCTGGTGTGTGTGTGTGTGTCAGTGGAGGCTGCTGAGGGGAGGACAGCTCATAATATTGGCTGGAACGGAGCGAATGGAATGGCATCAAACACATGGAAATCATGTTTGATGTAATTGATACCATTCCATGGATTCCGCTCCAGCCATTACCACGAGCCCGTCCTCCCCAATTGAGGTGCCACCAACCTCCTGTGCTGTGTGTGTGTGACTGCATGCCAGGTCTGTCTGTCTGTCTGTCTGGGATATAACACTTCCTATTCTCTGAGAGGCTGGCGAAGTGAAGACCAGGTGTACAGACCAGGAGGCCTTGAAATCTTTAAATGCTAGTGGCCTTTTTAGATGTTTAAGTGATGGTGTGTGTGAGAACGGCCGACATATTAACTCTTGTGATTTGTGAGGGCTGCTGTGTGTTTACTAAGGAACCAGTAGGTAGTTATGTGTTACCCGTTACCCGTTACCCGTTACTATGATGTGTGATTTACTGTGAAGGTGTAATGTAGACCACACAAGTCCCTAACACATGATGGCTGTCAGTCCCCCCCCCCCCCCCCCCCACCCCCATAAACATTAAAGGTTCCTTGTCAACCGAGGATGCTTTTACATCCACCCTACCACCCCCCTCCATGGCAACCAGAGAAAGTCCTAACCATACCACCCCTTCCCCGTGGGCCTAGAAGCAAAGAAAGTTTTTAAAAAAATATGAAAATAGGTATGTACAGTGTGTTTGGAAAAAATTCAGACCTCTGGATTTTTGTCAACATTTTGTTACATTACAGCCTGGATTAAATAAAAAAAAGAGATGTTTGATCAGGTTTAAGTCTGGCTGGGCCACTCAAGGATATTCAGAGACTTGTCCCGAAGCCACTTCTGCGTTGTTTTGGCTGTGTGCTTAGGGTCGTTGTCCTGTTGGAATGTGAACCTTCGCCCCAGTCTAAGGTCCCGAGAGCTCTGGAGCAGGTTTTCATCAAGGATCTCTCTGTACTTTTCTCCATTAATCTTTCCCTCGATCCTGACTAGTCTCCCAGTCCCTGCCACTGAAAAACATCCCCACAGCATGATGCTGCCACCACCATGCTGCCAGATTTCCTTCAGACGTGACGCTTGGCATTCAGGCCAAAGAGTTCAATCTTGGTTTCATCAGACCAGAGAATCTTGTTTCTCATGGTCTGAGAGTCTTTAGGTGCCTTTTGGTAAATTCCAAGCTGGCTGTCATGTGCCTTTTACTGAGGAGTGGCTTCCGTCTGGCCACTCTACCATAAAGGCCTGATTGGTGAAGTGCTGCAGAGATGGTTGTCCTTCTGGAAGGTTCTCCCATCTCTACAGAGAAACTCTGGAGCTCTGTCAGAGTGACCATCGGGATCTTGATAACCTCCCTGACCAATGCCCTTCTCCCCGGATTGCTCAGTTTGGCCGGGTGGCCAGCTCTCAGAAGAGTCTTGATGATTCCAAACTTCTTCCATTTAAGAATGATGGAGGCCACTGTGTTCTTGGGGACCATCAATGCTGCAGACATTTTTTGGTACCCTTCCCCAGATCTGTGCCTCGACACAATCCTGTCTCGGAGCTCTACGGACAATTCCTTTGACCTCATGTCTTGATTTTTGCTCAGACATGCACTGTCAACTGTGGGACCTTATATAGACAGGTGTGTGCCTTTCCAAATCATGTGCCTTTTCAATTGAATTTTCCACAGGTGGACTCCAATCAAGTTGTAGAAACATCTCAAGGATGATCAATGGAAACAGGATGCACCTGAGCTCTATTTCAAGTCTCATAGGAAAGGGTCTGAATACTTATGTAAATAAGGTATCTGTTTTTTATTTGTAATACATTTGCAAAAATTTCTAAAAACCTGTTTGCCCTTCATCATCATGGGGTATTATGTGTAGATTTACAGTGCCTTCAGAAAGTATTCACACCCCTTGACTTTTTCCATATACATTTAAAATTGATTAAACTGAGGTTTTGTGTCTTTAGTCTTCACACAATACCCCATAATGTCAAAGTGGAATTATGTTTTTAGACATTTTTACAAATGGGTTCAAAATGAATAGCTGAAATGTCTTGAGTCAAGTATTCAACCCCTCTGTTGTGGCAAGCCTAAATAAGTTCAGGAGTAAAAATGTGCTTAACAAGTCACGTAATCATTTGCATCGACTCTGTGTGCAATATGGTGTTTAACATGTACCCCACACATACAATTAACTGTATGGTCCCTCAGTCGAGTAGTGAATTTCAGACACAGAATCAATCAGAGAGACGAGAGGTTTTCCAATGCCTCGCAACGAAGGGCACCTATTGGTAATCTGGTTAAAAAAAGGCAGGAAGGCTGTACAGAATAAAAATATTCCAAAACATGCATCTTGTTTGCAATAACGCATTCAAGTAATACTGTAGAAAATGTGTCAAAGCAAGTAACTTTTGTCCTGAATACATAGTGTTATTATTGGTGAACAATATTAGGACCAAAGTGTAGTTACATTGTTTAAGGGATATATCGGTGAAGGTCACCTCTTCCAGGGCAATAAGAGATACCATATGTCTCTCTATACTCAGCCAAGGGGACGGAAGAATCATGTCTAAACCAATTTAGGATGGGGCAAAATGCTAGTGCCTGGAAATACAATTTATCGTTTGATATGGATAGTCCTAGGAATTTCCCTTTTTGTAAATGTGTTAATTTTATCCAGGATAGCTTAGCTTGCCAACACAAACTTCCCTGAATTATTTGATTTATATGTTTGGTTGTAGGTCCACCACTTTTAACAACAATTCCGAGTACTCTGTATATTTTCACACTTCCCGGGAACCCCCAAGTCTGACAGCAAGGAAATCTCCAGTCCTTCCCAGCTCAAAGGTGTGCTTACTGCTCCCTGTGTTGCGTGGTGACTTCTCAAAGTTGTAGCAGCTCAGCCATTGTTGATGTGGCACTTCAGGGAGTCTTGGGTCATCTGATCACAGGATCATTATCCTTGGTAGCCCCAATTGAGAGCCCAATCTTCTCAACACTTCTCTCTGAAGCTCTGGGATGTCAATGTAGTCATTTGTAGTTTTCAATGCGTAGACACTTCACCTTCAAGGCTTGCTATTGTAGAGTCTTCTTTAGCTGAAAGATATAACAATATTTGGTGATTATTTTGTCTATAGAATTGTATTACTATTAGTGCAGAAATGTAGTGTGCAGAGCAACGAATGAAAATATAACAGCGATAACATGTCATGAGTTCTAGTAAATGTAATTGTTTTACATCATACAAATAATTTTCACAATCTAGATGACAACTCACACTTACATCATGTTGCCCTACGCATTCTACAAGGCTGGATGATGGTTACAGAGGTTGTAGTCAAGTGCTGCCAGTAGGGTTCCAGCCTCAGGCTGGAGAAGGGAAAGCAAACTGTCTACATGAGTATGTGATTCTGGAATGTCTCCAGTTCAGATGTAGACCTAGATCAGGGTAGGCCTACTCCAGTCCTCAGGGGCCTGATTGGTATCATTCATTCCCAGCCCTATAACTGTCACACCTTATTAAACTAATTGCATTCTAAACTGAAGACCATGATAAGTTGATTATTGGAGTCAAGCTAGCTGGGGCAAAAGTGTGTCACCAATCAAGCCCCCAAGGACTGGTCACAACTTGTAAACTTGTTTACGTGCTGCTGTGCAGTTTGTTGCTAACCTTACTTTGCTACCTGCCAACTTTACGTTTTTAACTTTTTAATTATGGATTTATATTTACATTTTATCCCTCGCTCAACTTTTTTCATTCAACTTTTTCACCCCAGACGCTTTATCTGGACGTGGTTCGTCAGGACCTCCACCAGCTAAGTAGTAACATTAACATTATGCCCTCTAATTGCAGTCACTGTACTCATAATACAGGAGAACGATCGCCTAATGGCGAGGATAGCTGTGCTGCAAGGCCAGCTTCAGACATAATTGTTAGTCAAGGGTAATTTAAGTGTAGGATAGGATGAAACAGCGTCTGTGCCACCAGTAAGTACAGATAGTAGTATAAATCCCCCCGCACAGTCCCTGCAGCAAAACAATTTTCTCATGGCTTCTGGAAGGAAATGCTGTAGGAATGCTCAACCGGTGTCACTCATTCAGCCACAGAAACTTTCAACTGGTTCTCCCCCTTAAGCAACGGGTCGGAGTCAGAGGCAGAGCTTTTTCTGGTCTCTCCTCCTCCAGTTACGGGGTCTAAGATGCTGAAGCCTCCCACCATTAGTTCTGACAAATTGAAAACCCGTCATTGGCGACTCCATTACCCGCAGTATTAGACTTAAAACAAATCATCCAGAGATCATACACTGTTTACCAGGGGGCAGGGCTACTGATGTTAAGGCTAATCTGAAGATGGTGCTGGTTAAGGCTAAAACTGGCGAGTGTAGAGAGTATAGGGATATTGTTATCCACGTCGGCACCAATGACGTTAGGATGAAACAGTCAGAGGTCACCAAGCGCAACATAGCTTCAGCGTGTAAATCAGCTAGAAAGATGTGTTGGCATTGAGTAATTGTCTCTGCCCCCCTCACAGTTAGGGGCAGTGATGAGCTCTACAGCAAAGTCTCACAACTTAATCGCTGGTTGAAAACTGTTCTCTGCCCCTCCCAACGATATAATTTGTAGATAATGATGCAGAAATATTAATCCATGCTTTTGTTACTTCTAGGTTAGACTACTGCATTGCTCTACTTTCTGGCTACCTGGATAAAGCACTAAATAAACTTCAGTTAGTGCTAAACACGGCTGCTATAATCTTAACTTGAACCCAAAAATTGTTTCATATCACTCCAGTGCTAGCCTCTCTACACTGGCTTCCTGTTAAGGCTACCTATCTTTCCGATTTGGCCCTGTCGTACATACCTACACGTACGCTACGGTCACAAGACGCAGGCCTCCTTACTGTTCCTAGAATTTCTAAGTTAACAGCTGGAGGCAGGGCTTTCTCCTATAGAGTTCCATTTTTATGGAATGGTCTGCCTATCCATGTGAGAGACGTAGACTTGGTCTCAACCTTTAAGTCTTTATTGAAGACTCATCTCTTCAGTGGGTCCTATGATTGAGTGTAGTCTGGCCCAGGAGTGTGAAGGTGAACGGAAAGGCACTGGAGCAACGAACCGCCCTTGTTGTCTCTGCCTGGCCGGTTCCCCTCTTTCCACTGGGATTCTCTGCCTCAAACCCTATTACGGGGGCTGAGTCACTGGCTTACTGGTCCTCTTCCATGCTGTGCCTAGGAGGGGTGCGTCACTTGAGTGGGTTGTCACTGACGTGATCTTCCTGTCCTGGTTGGTGGCCCCCCTTGGGTTCGTGCCGTGGGGGAGATGTTTGTGGGCTATACTCGGCCTTGTCTCAGGATAGTAAGTTGGTGGTTGAAGATATCCCTCTAATGGTGTGGGGCTGTGCTTTGGCAACGTGGGTGGGGTTATATCCTGCCTGTTTGGCCCTGTCCGGGGGTATCGTCGGACAGAGCCACAGTGTCTCCCGACCCCTCCTGTCTCAGCCTCCAGTATTTATGCTGCAATATTTTGTGTCGGGGGGTTAGGGTCAGTCTGTTATATCTGGAGTATTTCTCCTGTCTTATCCAGTGTCCTTTGTGAATTTAAGTATGCTCTCTCTTTTGCTCTCTTTTTCCTCTCTCTTTTTCTCTTTCTCTCTCGCTCTCTCTTGGAGGACCTGAGTCCTAGGACCATGCCTCAGGACTATCTGGCCTGATAGTCATCAGTCCACCTGGTCGTGCTGCTGCTCCAGTTTTAATTGTTCTGCCTGCGGCTATGGAACCCTGACCTGTTCACCGGACGTGCTACAGTGTCCCAGACATGCTGTTTTCAACCCTCTAGAGACAGCAGGAGCGGTAGAGATACTCTGAATGATCGGTTATGAAAAGCCAACTGACATTTACTCTACCGACCTGTTGCACACTCTACAACCACTGTGATTATTATTATTTGACCCTGCTGGTCATCTATGAACATTTGAACATCTTGGTCATGTTCTGATATAATCTCCACCTGGCACAGCCAGAAGAGGACTGGCCACCCCTTGTAGCCTGGTTCCTCTCTAGGTTTCTTCCTAGGTTTTGGCCTTTCTAGGGAGTTTTTCAGAGCCACCGTGTTTCTACACCTGCATTGCTTGCTCTTTGGGGTTTTAGGCTGGGTTTCTGTACAGCACTTTGTGACATCAGCTGATGTAAGAAGGCCTTTCATAAATACATTTGATTGATTGATTGGAGTTGACCATCCTAGACCTAGATCAGAGATAAAACAAACTAAATTTAGAATTCTGTTGTGCAACAGCTGACTAAAGACAGTGCATTCAGATCAAGAACACGCAATGTGCAGTTAAGAACATTTACACGATAACACTTTTTGCAACTGTAGTATCCTTAAAGGCTTCTTAGAATTACGACTCATGAGACTTACGTACGGTTTAGTATTTAATTGTAACTTATAATTACATTCTCTTATGCACCTGGCTTAAACTACCTGAAGCTTTCTTAATCATAGTTAAATAGGCAGACATAGGAAATAGCTACGGATAGCGGGAAGCAAACCCCCGTCTTGAGTCAATACTGCCATCTATTGGTAAACATGAATATACCAGGTTACTACAGCAACTTTGCAGTATTTTTTTTTTGTGTGTGTTATTTCTTACATTATTAGCCCAGAACATTTTCTGTGTCATTACATACAACCAGAAATAACTTTTGGATATCAGAGTGGCGGTAACCTTTTTATGTAACCTTTATTTAACTAGGCAAATCAGTTAAGAACAAATTCTTATTTACAGTGACAGCCTAGGATCAGTGGGTTAACTGCCTTGTTCAGGGGCAGAACAACAGATTTTTACCTTGTCAGCTTGGGGATTTGATCTAGCAACCTTTACGGTTACTGGCCCAACGATCTATCCACTAGGCTACCTGCCACCCCACTACCTGCCACCCCTTACCACTCAAATGAGCCCAATATATTCATTTTGACAATAGGTGTTCTGACGGTTAAAGCACCTGGGATGTTAGTCCATCTACTGAGGTCGGATTGAGTTGATTTGGGCATTCTGTAAAAGTTTCTGCCAATGGTTTTATCTAAGGAAGGAAGCATATATACTCCCAAATATTCTAAAGGGGAAACGATTGGGATTCCATAAAAGTAGAGATGGAGCCCTCCGTTGGGGTCTTGAGAGGCAGTAGGCTGATTTAGTTAGATTCATTTTATAATTTGAGATTAAGCTGAATTTCGCTATGATCTTCAATGCGTTTGGAAGCGATTGAGATACATTGTCTAGCAAAACACTGTCCACGTATAATGAGATGGAGTGATCACTAGATTTTAGGCAAATTGGTGTTATTTCCTTTGACTGACAAATTGTCTGGGCCATAGGTTCCATGAATAATAAAAATAGCATAGGAGAAATCGATGATATCATATTTAAGTCATTTCTTGCAGAATTGTGATTGTGGTTCTATGGTATTGATCTGTCAGCAGTATTCTATCAGAGTATCTTTATCTTTATGGTATTGATCTGTCAGCAGTATTCTATCAGAGTATCTTTATCTCTATGGTATTGATCTGTCAGCAGTATTCTATCAGAGTATCTTTATCTCTATGGTATTGATCTGTCAGCAGTATTCTATCAGAGTATCTTTATCTCTATCAGAGTATCTTTATCTCTATGGTATTGATCTGTCAGCAGTATTCTATCAGAGTATCTTTATCTCTATCAGAGTATCTTTATCTCTATGGTATTGATCTGTCAGCAGTATTCTATCAGAGTATCTTTATCTCTATCAGAGTATCTTTATCTCTATGGTATTGATCTGTCAGCAGTATTCTATCAGAGTATCTTTATCTCTATCAGAGTATCTTTATCTCTATGGTATTGATCTGTCAGCAGTATTCTATCAGAGACTGAGAAAGAAGGATACTGGACGTACGCACGCACATGCACACAGACTAGAGGCCACAGTGTGTGAGACTTGTTTCCATGCAGCCCTGGACCACCTCATACACTAATGGTGATTGGAGATTGAGAAAGTGACCTACAGAGATGCATCCGTGATGACCCCAATAATGAGTCACAGTGAACTAGATCACGCAAGAGGAGCGAGGTCACCTCCTGTCACACTGACCTTTGACCTTGACAGCAGTACAGATGTGTGTGTTCTGTATCTCTAGTAGTCATGGATTAGCTTGTGCAGGAAGTTTTATTGTGGAAATGGAAAGTGGTGGCTGGTTCTCTGTCACACAGACATTGTCAAGATTTGGCCAGGATTATTCAGGTTTTGGTCACTAGATGTCCTCATTGCACCTTTTTTGAACTTTTTGTCTTTTCCTTGCTCTAATTATTGTTTGCACCTGTGTGTCGTTTTCTTGTTGGTATTTAAACCCTGTGTGTTCCTCAGTTCTTTGCTCAGTGTTTGTATGTTAGCACCCAGCCCCAGCCCCAGCCCAAGCCTTGCTGTGAACATATATTTCTCTTGTTGGATTTTCCAGAGGTTCTCTGGTTTAGTTCTTGTTTATTTTTTATTAGTCTTTTGAGGTTTGTTTGTTCCCTGCTATTTTTACCACTTTGTGGAGTTTCTTTGTGTTTTTGGAGGATATCCATTTTTTCCTCTTGGCTTTATTTTTGTCGTTGTGGATTTAGATTCTTTGCCTGAAGATCTTTTCCTTTAATAAACCACCATCTCTAGTACTGCTGTGTCTGCCTCATCTTCTGTGTTCTGCCGACTATTAGTGACTGTTTCTCACACCGGATCCTGACAGACACAACACACTCACAAGACACATTTAAACACATACTCTTTATTAAATATGACAGCTTATACAAAGATATAGACTAAGATGAATAAAACAGACAATGTACATTTGGGGAAACATTTCGGCCACATTTGTTTCACTGGTTTAGTCAGTGAAATATTTACAACAAATAAGCTTGAATAAATTTAAGATTAAACAACATATCTTTAAACGTTCAAGTCATAGCAAACATAAAACAGTATTTACTTTAAAGTGCTTTACGGGTTTCTAATACACTTGACCTAGTAGCTCACTAGACACATCTAACAGGAAATAAGAGCTACATATCAGACTTCATGGGACGACATGAGATTAGGAAGGTTCATAGGGCGATATGGGACTGTGAAGCTTCTTAAGGCTGTTTTGGACTATAGGGGGCTGTGACTGATTAGAGCCTTTAGAAAAGGACACATATTCTAAACTTGAGAGTGAGAGAGAGAGAGATAATTGAAATTGAGAGTTTAGAGACACACAAGAATATAGGGATGATCATGGAGGGGATTGTAGATCAGCTCAGCTCATTGGGGACAGAAATAATGACTCTCTAACTCAGAACAACAAGGTATTATAGACCTCCTTCCACCCTACCCACAGTCAGCACTTAAAACTCTAAGTTTCTTCAACCACCTTGCATCTGACCCACATTCTGCCGTTAGCTGTGTCTGTGTATAGGTTGTTGTCTTGTTCATAAATGTATTCAGATGTGGCTCTGCCTGTGTGTTGCTTGTTGATTACGTTATTCAGCTGTAGCTGTGCCTGTTTGTTGGTTGCCGATAAAGTTATTCAACAGTGACTGTGCCTGTTTGTTGGTTGCCGATAAAGTTATTCAGCCGTAGCTGTGCGGGCTACGGGGGTTGATGGGGGAGGAGTCTTGTCTCCCACTCTGTCCAATCAGCTGGTAGAGTCGGTGACTGAGGTTCTGAACTTGACAGGTTCCCAGGACACACCCCACCCTCATCAGCTGACCCTGGCCGCGCCCACCGCTACCATTGGCATGACGGCGACCCCGTGACGTCCCCTCTCTAGAGAGGTGGTAGTTCTGGCCAGGCAGTAGACTGGATGGCTTTGCCAGTGGGCCTTCATGGTCAGGCATTAGGTTAGACTGCCTCGGGGGTCCTTTAGGGAGCAGGGCCCTCCAGACGGCCCATCTGTTTCTAAGGGCAACACTGTCGTCCAGGGCAACAGTCGGGGTGACAACCGTCGCCATAGTGAGAGACGAAGACAACCCAGGTGTCCAGGAGGTTCTGGATAATATAAACCTAAGAGAGAAAGAGAGAGACAGTCGCATACATGCCGCAAAAACACGCACACACACACACAAACACACACACACACACACACACCCCAGTCAGGTACAGCAGTCAGGTACAGCAATTACTACTTGGATTTCTGAGTGTAATTTGAGCATTGAGACGAGGAGGAATGTTTCACAGACACACTCGGAACAGGAGAACTGAGAGAGGCAGAGAGTGAGAGACCTCGCTCCAGAAATATGCTGTGCAAGAACCTCATATTCCAGACACAAATGAACTTGGCTTTTTTAATATACTGTATAGGAGAAAATGTCCAGTTATACAACTCATACAGTAATGACAGTCATGCTTATTAATGTTTCTATATTTAAGTTAAAGCCTTACGAGACATTTCTAGGGATTCATTCAATGATTGCAGTCTCATATGATTAGTAATGTATTTACAGTTAATCAACAACACCTCTTTGTTTTTTAAGTCTTAAGAAATGTCTAAACAACACACACCAGAGAAAGAGTGGGAGAGACTTCCTGAGACCTACTCAGTCAAGAGCCTCTACTCCTCTTCTCTATTTTACTGCTTCATCTTTTATACTTAGGCTTTTCACCTCCCTCCCTCCCCTCCTTTCTTGTCTCTCACTCTACTACAATGGCCTCTCCCCTCGTTTCCCCCCCACGCTTTCTCTTCATTCCCTCCCTCCTTTATCCAGCAGTTTGAGTGGCAGTAAGAGGCTGTCTGATGAGTTGGGTGACCTGCCTGAGCGATTATGCAACACACACACTCTCTCACACACACACACACACACACACACACACACACACACACACACACACACACACACACACACACACACACACACACACACACACACACACACACACACACACACACACACACACACACACACACACACACACACACACACACACACACACACACACACACACACACACAGCCACCTACCCACCAAAGACACGCTGTACGAATTACCCTGAATGAGCCATGAGCTCCCATAAAGGCAACAAAAGTTAAACTTTGGGTCAGGGTCTCTAAATAATGCTAATTTAACCATTTGATTTAAATGCAATTTTCTACTGCTTCAGTGGTAAATATGAAAATAAAAACGTATTCTAAATTGAACGAACACGCCCACCTCTCTGTCATGGTTTAAACTGTATTTCGGCCACTTTTCATGTTTCCCAACTTTTCTGTTTACAAAAAAGACACATCAATTAATTCAGGTTACAATCGTTGAATGTCATTACACTTTATGGTGTTGTGTAACAGCTGTGTCTTTCCATTCATCAAACGGCGAGTGCACAGTGGACTGTTTGGACCTGGAATTATTTTGCAGTGGACGAATGTGCGCAAGTAGCCTAGTTTTTGAAGGAATTTGTTTGACAATCACATGAAAACATCATGACTGGTTGCGTTCATGCCACATTTAAAGTTATTACATTTTTACAGTTAAATTGCCGTTTTTATTAGGTCCATAAAAAAATGGGTGCACCTGCAAGTGTGTCCACACATACGAGGTCCCGTGAAAAAAATTGAGGCCCCTCCAAATGTCATGATATAATTCACTTTGACTGTACTGCTAAAACAGTCCTTTTCTGTGTCTATCCATCTGTCAGCCTGTGTTTGTAAGTGCGTGCGTGGATCACACAGCGTGTTGCAACATTAGTGTTTATGTTACCTGAACCCTTTTACACACTAAATAATATTAGTCTAATATTAGTCATGAATGGGCATATGGCCTGTGAGTGTTGATGACAGGAGACACCGTGTCTGCTTCAGAGTCTCATTCATCTCTTTCATCTGACAACCTACACACACTGGCGCACGCATGCCAAACAAAAGTAAAAGCAACTCTGACTGGTAACATGAAAGTCCATGGTTTAGTTCTATGTAAAAGAGACCTAGCCTGGACTCCAAAGTGAATGTCTCCCTGTTTCACTACTATTTCACTTCACTGATTCAGTCTGGCTTTCCTCCAATAGAAGGCCATTTTGAATAATGCAGAAAGTAAATGGTCCAATCAGCATCTCCTCAGAAACTATGGTAGGTTTTAGCAAGACTTAGTTGGAGGAGGGTGATACTAATTCAGGTCTTGGATCAGGTGACTCCACTGTACGATGGGCTAGCCAACCCTACCTCGTTAGCACCCTTCCATCCCTCAATTATCTTCCTACAGATGCTGTCATTCTAATGTGACGAGTGTGCATAAACTATATCAACTCATGGAGGGATTACGAACAGTCCATGTTCTCATTACTCTCTATGCCATTTGCATGTGTACTGTAGCTGTTATTTTATTGCATTAGTTGACAAAATGCAGATTTCACTGTTATTGTTTAGTTTTACTGTTACACTCTAGAAAAACAAGCTTTAGGTATGAGCTCAAACCATTTTCAACACCATCTGCCCAAACTATAGTGTATGTGAGGTAATGTAGGCTGGTATGCAGGCCTATTTTTAATATCCAGTAATCCAGTGTGTTATTCAGTCCTCTCTGAAGGGACATCAGGACCCCGTGTAAAATGGCTGCCATATTTAACCACACAGGTCAACGGTCACAGAGACACACACATTCTCTCTGTTTCCAAACCCTCTGGACATCAGTGAAATGTTAAACGTTAGCTGTACATTAGTAGGACAAACACGTACACCCTACACCTGACTTCCTGGCAGTTATAGTGTTTTCTTATGCTCTATGCACCATTAAGACACACACCTCTCTACCGGTTTGGAGCGCCAGGACCACCTGGGGATCGTGTCAGAACAAGGTCGTCTCCTGAAGAAAAAGGCGCTTGGCACCAAAATGTAGGCCACTGATCAACCACCACCCGCTACTTGTGTGTGTGTGTGTGTGTGTGTGTGTGTGTGTGTGTGTGTGTGTGTGTGTGTGTGTGTGTGTGTGTGTGTGTGTGTGTGTGTGTGTGTGTGTGTGTGTGTGTGTGTGTGTGTGTGTGTGTGTGTGTGTGTGTGTGTGTGTGTGTGTGACATATGATTCCCTCAGATTACACAGACTCACAAAGAATTTGAAAACAAATAACATTTTGATAAACTCCCATATCTATTAGGTGAAAGAGAGAACGAGAGAGAAGTGGTGACGGCCCCCTCTATGTGACTAATAACGATTGACTGGTGTAGAAATAAAGATAAAGTTTGGGTGGAGAGAATGAGAAATGACTACTGTTTCTGATCAAATGATAAAGTCTGCAGAGATCTGATGAAATACTGATTCTAGCATCAGACTACTGTACCTGATCACTACCTCTGAATACGGAGGGGCTGTGTGTATGCGTGTGCGTGTGCGTACGTCCATTTGTGTGAATAAAGAGCTACTCTTGCATTCCTCCCAGGTTAGAGCCCAGCATGAGCCCTGAACCAAAGAGAAGCACACACCAGCCATCTTTCTCACACTAACCCCCTCACAACCACTTCAGATGAGAGAAACACTACTTCCCTACTTCTCCTTTCTCTCTTCCGCCTGTCCTTTTCAACTCTTTACATGTCTCATTTATTTTACATTTGAGTCATTTAGCAGACACTTATCTAGAGCGATTGGTTCCCCGTGGGAATCAAACCCACAACGCTGGCATTGAAAGCGTAATGCTCTACCAACTGAGCCACACAGGACCTGTATCACTGTAAGACACCCACCACATGCACACGCACATACACATGTGACAGGTTATTATAAAAATGTGTAATGTTAGGTGGAGGACTGGAGTTGAGAAACACTGTGGTAAGATACCATAACTAGCACCTGCTCCATTAGTTAGCATTCAAAACACAGCTTCCAGAGAGATACTGGTCACTACAGTAGGTCTCTGATAAAGCTATTTACTCCCTACTGTAAACACACACACACAAACACAACTGTACACACAACACTGAGCAACACACTGCCCCTCAACCTTCCCTCACAAACTGAGGTGTTAATATTGTGTATCAGTGGTCCCAATCCTTATTAATCACAACGGAAACAAACACACACGCACACACCCGCATAGCCCTCCACCTCCCTCTCATTCATTATACAGGGTCATTCTTCCGGGGGCTTTTAGAGGAATTACCTCATTCTGTTGTTGTAACCTTTTCACACATAACTTACTGCCACTGCAATGGCCAGACAGAGAGCGAGGTTAGGGGCAGGGTGTGTGTGTAAAATAAAGAAGATGGGGGGTGTATAATTTATGTTCCATCACTCCCTTCCACCTAATACACTGAAGCAGACACACACATCGCAAAGACAGATATGATGAACCAAACAGTGAACACAGAGATTGGCCCACAGCTCTGTCTGGATCAATATCATTAGTTCATAATGTCTCTTCTTAAATATGTTGCATTATGGACTGCTTGATCTCCATCCTTCAAAATAATAATAATGTAATGACACCTTATTTTGCCTTGCACCCTCACTTCCTAAAACCTAGGACTAGCATACTGTAATTTGATTGATTTACTACAGTAGTCTAGAGGTTTGTAGCAAAACGATGTTATATCAGTCACAGTGATAGTGTGAAGTGGCCGTACCTGTGAGGCTCTGTCCGGGCTGGCCGCGGCAGGGCCAGGGTGTGTGTCTCCACCGTTAGCAGGCTAAGGCAGCAGAGCCATGCCGGGAACAGTGAGGGCATAGCGGCAAGCGGGAGTCACAACCCTCGGGTACAGGTTACAACAGGACAGAAAAGCTCAACTGAAGAAAAACTCCACTGTTCTCAGGCAAAGGCAGAATCTCCCCTCACTGAGGAATGGTTTAGTTAGCGCACCTGTTGAAGTCTAAAAGAAACAAACGTGGAATTCCTTAAATTAATAACTATCAGTATATCATAACTAAGGTATTTAGTTGTAAGCTAATTGCGTGACAAAATAGCAGCAATTTTGCGAAATTCAATGTCAAAACGATGCATCAAGATTTCATGACAAAAACATTTAAATCAACTTTTCAACTGTTTGAATTATTCAGAATAACGCTTTCCTGATTGAAAATCACCTAAACAAGATTATATTAACAGTCCTAGTAGGCTACTAACCTAGTTTGGTGTTAATAATTATCAGTGTAGTCTCGGTTGCGTCTTGCGGGTTCAGACAGAACTCTGGAGATGATAGTGCGCTGGCATGGCGCGCCTTTATAATTCGGGAGCAGGGCCTGATTAATGCAGGGGCTTAAAGGGCTGAAGCCCCGGGACCCCAGCCCGTAAGGGGCCCTTGAGGCAGATAATTTTTTTTAAATATTTTTTTTACTGCAACCGCCAACCACAGGAGCCCGCTTTCAATGAGTTTAGATAGCCTGCTGCTGCTAATCACCAGCTGTGGGAGGAGAGGAAGTGGGGGGACCCTGCTTTGGTTGGGCACAATAAAAGGCCACTCTTAAATGTGTATTTTTATCACACAACAAAATGCCACAGATGTCTCAAGTTTTGAGGGAGCGTGCAATTGGCATTCTGACTGCAGGAATGTCCACCAGAGCTGTTAACAGAGAATTTCATCTTGATTTATCTATGATTAGCCACCTCCAACGGGATTTTAGAGAAACCGTCTCAGGGAAGCTCATCTGCGTGCTCGTTGTCCTCACCAGGGTCTTGACCTAACTGAAGATCTGCGTTATAACCAACTTCAGTAGGCAAATGCGCACCTTCAATGGCCTCTGGCACGCTGGAGAAGTGTGCTCTTCATGGATGAATCCCAGTTTCAACTATACATGTCAGATGGTAGACAGCGTGTGTGGCGTGTGTGGGAGAGCGGTTTGCTGATGTCGACTTTGTAAACAGAGTGCCCCACGGTGGTGGTGGGGTTATGGTATGGGCATGCATAAGCTACAGAAAACGAACTCAATTGCGTTTTATCATTGGCAATTTGAATGCACAGAGATACTGTGACAAAATCCTGAGGCCCATTGTCATGCCATTCATCCGCCGCCATCACCTCATGTTTCAGCATGATAATGCACAGCCCCATGTCGCAAGGATCTGTACAAAATTCCTGGAAGCTGAAAATGTCTCAGTTCTTCCATGGCCTGCATACTCACCACCCATGTTTGGAACGCTCTGGATCGACGTGTGCGACAGCGTGTTCCAGTTCCCGTCAATATCCAGCAACTTCGCACAACCATTTAAGAGGAGTAGGACAACATTCCACAGGCCACAATCAACAGCCCGATCAACTCTATGCGAAGGAGATGTGTCGCACTGCATGATGGCAGACAGTAACACCAGATACTCACTGATTTTCTGATCCACACTCCTACTTTTTTTAAAGGTAGCTGTGACCAACAAATGCATATCTGTATTCCCAGCCAGATGAAATCCATAGATTAGGGCGTAATGAATTAATTTCAACTGACTGATTTCCTTATGTGAACTGTAACTCAGTAAAATATTTGAAATTGTTGCATGTTGGGTTAATAATTTTGTTCAGTGTGCATTACTAGGCTGTTAAGACCTGCTGTGTAAAGTACTCTATTCAATCCGTATCGCGGAAGTTCAGCGTTACATCGTGAGTGAAATTTAGGGCTAGATTCTATTAGAACCATCCTAGCCGATACCCGCGTAGTGGTTTTTTTTGTGTGTCGGAGGTGGAACTGCGGTAGAGCTGTCAAATCCACAAGCGGCTCCCAGCATTATACCTAAAGCCAGTGGTGAAAAAGTACCTAATTGTCATACTTCAGTAAAAGTAAAGATACCTTAATAGAAAATGACTCCAGTAAAAGTCGCCCGGTAAAATATTACTTGAGTAAAAGTCTAAGAGTATTAGGTTTTAACTTTACTTAAGTGTCAAAAGGAAATGTAATTGCTAAAATATACTTAAATTTAAGCAAACCAGACAAAACCATTACATTTTTTATATATTATTTTTATGGGTAGCCAAGGGCACACTCCAACACTCAGTTAAAAACCTCTTAAGGATCTCTACAGATTGGTCTCCCACCCGCGGGACGGTTGAGCTAATGTGCGCTAATGCAATTAGCATGAGGTTGTAAGTAACAAGAACATTTCCCAGGACATAGACATATCTTATATTGGCAGAAAGCTTAAATTCTTGTTAATCTAACTGCACTGTCCAATTTACAGTAGCTATTACAGTGAAAGAATGCCATGCTATTGTTTGAGGAGAGTGCACAGTTATGAACTTGAAAAGTTATTAATAAACCAATTAGGCACATGTGGGCAGTCTTGATACAACATTTTGATCAGATATGCAATGGTTCATTGGATCATTCTAAAACTTTGCACATGGAGTGCTGCCATTTAGTGGCGAAAACCTAAATTGCGCCTGGACTGGAATAATACATTACGGCCTTTCTCTTGCATTTCAAAGATGATGGTACAATTTTTTTTTTTTTTAACAGTTGGTTTATTCTTTGTATTATCTTTTACCAGATCTAATTTGTTATATTCTCCTACATTAATTTCCCATTTCCACAAACTGCAAAGTGTTTCCTTTCAAATGGTATCACGAATTTGCATATCCTTGCTTCAGGTCCTGAGATATAGGCAGTTCGATTTTGGTATGTGAGTTTAGGCGAAAATTGAAAAAAGAGGTGGATCCTTTTAAATAAAGATAAATAAAGGTTAAATAAAAATAAAACTCAGACATCGTTTACAAACGAAGCATGTGTGTTTAGTGAGTCCGCCAGATCAGAGGCAGTAGGGATGACCAGGGATGTTTTCTTGATATGTACGTGAATGGGACCATTTTCCTGTCCTGCTAAGCATTCAAAATGTAATGACTACATTTGGGTGTCAGGGAATTTGAATGAAATAAAAAGTACATTATTTTATTTAGAAATGTAGTGAAGTAAAAGTGATCACATGATCTCAGAATATATACACCTGTTCTGAAAGGCCCCAGAGTCAGCAACACCACTAAGCAAGGGGCACCACGAAGACCAAGGAGCTCTCCAAACAGGTCAGGGACAAAGTTGTGGAGAAGCACATATCTGGGTTGGGTTATAAAAAAATATCAGAAACTTTAAACATCCCATGGATCAACATTAAATCCATTATTAAAAAATGGAAAGAATATGGCACCACAACAAACCTGCCAAAAGAGGGCTGCCCACCAAAACTCACGGACCAGGCAAGGAGGGCATTAATCAGACAGGCAACAAAGAGACCAAAGATAACCCTGAAGGAGCTGCAAAGCTCCACAGCGGAGATTGGAGTATCTGTCCATAGGACCACTTTAATCCATACACTCCACAGAGTTGGGCTTTATGGAAGAGTGGCCAGAACAAGCCATTGCTTAATGAAAAAAATAAGCAAACACGTTAGGTGTTCGCCAAAAGGCATGTGGCGAACATATGGAAGAAGGCCCTCTGGTCAGATGAGACTAAAATTGAGCTTCTTGGCCATTAAGGAAAACGCTATGTCTGGCGCAAACCCAACACCTCTCATCACCTGAGAACACCATCCCCACGGTGAAGCATGGTGGTGGCAGCATCATGCTGTGTGATGTTTTTCGTCTGGCATTGGACTGGGGAACTGGTCAGAATTGAAGGAATGATGGATGGCGCTAAATACAGGGAAATTCTTGAGGGAAACCTGTTTCAGTCTTCCAGAGATTTGAGACTGGGACAGAGGTTCACCTTCCAGCAGGACAATGACCCTAAGCATTCTGCTGAAGCAACACTCAAGTGGTGTAAGGGGAAACATTTAAATGTCTTGGAATGGATGTGTCAAAGCCCAGACCTCAATCCAATTGAGAATCTGTGGTATGACTTAAAGATTGCTGTATACCAGCAGAACCCATCCAACTTGTAGGAGCTGGAGCAGTTATGCCTTGAAGAATGGAATAAAATTCCAGTGGCTAGATGTGCCAAGCTTATAGAGACATACCCCGAGAGACTTGCAGCTTGGGGGAGGAGGGTGGGGGGTGAATAGTTATGCTCGCTTAAGTTTTCAGTTTTTTTTGTCTTATTTCTTGTTTGTTTCAGAAGAAAAACTATTTTGCATCTTCAAAGTGGTAGGCATGTTGTGTAAATCAAATGATACAAATCTCCCCAAAACTATTTTAATTCCAGGTTGTAAGGCAACAAAATAGGAAAAATGCCAAGGGGGTGAATACTTTCACAAGCCACTGTGGTAAAGTACAGATACCCCTCCCCCCCCAAAAAATGACTTAAGTGGTACTTAAAAGTATTTTTACTTAAGTACTTTACACCACTGCTTAAAGCCAACATTGCCATTAGCTGCACGGAGTTGCATTAAGAGAAATTACATGCAGCCTTGTTCACAAGTTCGAACACTGGGATGTGAGATGTAATCTACACCTCGATTAGGCTGATAGAAATCCTCATTATTTCATTTAATGATTATACATTTTCAATTATTTCTATATAGCCTACACTTTCTCGTTCTGAACTTGACGTAGTTCAGAACGAGTGGGATAGGTGTGACTATTTGACAATGAGCACATGGTCAGCTTCTCCCATTTTTGACAGCTCCAACGCATTTTCACCTCCAACATCGCCAAAACATCAGGGTGTTAGTTATCACCAGGCTAGACATTAAAGGAGCAATGGAGTTAAAACGTGATTTTCCAGATTTTTTTATAGGCTATTTCCAGTTGTGTAAATTACTTAAGTAAACATACTTTAAAGTACTACTTAAGTAGTTTTGGGGGGTATATGTACTTCACTATTTATATTTTTGACAACTTTTACTTTTACTTCACTACATTCCTAAAGAAAATATTGTACTTTTTACTCCATACATTTTCCCTGACACCCAAAAGTACTCGTTGCATTTTGAATACTTAGCAGGACAGAAAATGGTCAAATTTGCACAATTATCAAGACAAAATCCCTGGTCATCCCTATTGCCTCTGATCTGGCAGACTCACTAAACATAAGTGCTTTGTTTTTAAATTATGTCTGAGTGTCGGCGTGTGAAAATTGTGCCATCTGGTTTGCTTAATATAAGGATCTTTTTATTATTCGTACTTTTACTTTTGATACTTCAGTATATTTTAGCAACTACATTTACTTTTGACACTTAAACATATTTAAAACCAAATACTTTTAGACTTTTACTCTAGTACTTTACTGGGTGACTTTCACTTTTACTTGAGTCATTTTTTCTTTACTTTTACTCAAGTATGACAATTTAGTACTTTTTCCACCACTGGCTATTTCCACACTATGAGGTCGAATTAGAGCTTTGAAATCGTGAAAAGTATGATAACGCCCTTTTTGTGTAAGAGCTGTTCTAAAAAACAATTGGCACACGTCATGATGTCACAATGTGATCTGATTATACTAGACCAATGTCTGTTCATCTGGGTAAGGGGGTGGGCTCTAGACCATCTTATCAGCCAATCAGGACTGTGTATGAAAATATCTTCAAACGTGTTTCCTAATGCCCACACATTCAGTTCTGAGCATTTGAAGTACCAAAGGAGGCTCAGGGAAATAAATGGTAAAAAATATATTTTTGAGTAAAAAAAAAAGATTATATAAACACACACAGTGATTTATTAGACATAGAATGATGATTAAACAAATTCTTACAAAGACTGCATGGGGGCTTTAAAGGAAAAGTTCCTGTGTTAGTGGAAACTGTATTCACGTTAAACTCTGAAAAAGTCGGCTGAGTCAATAGGAAATTGCCTATACATTTCTATCGCGCAATCTGTAACGCTTCAGCAATACAGATAGAATAGAGCCCTAGACTGTTTTTTTTCCAGACTTCTAGCTGTGTGGGAACTGGAAAGCATCTCGAAATGTCTTTATAGGCCCCTATGCATTCTGTATTAACTCATACCCACTGTATAAAGACCGTTGTAAAGGAACTATGAGCTGCTATAAATGGTTAGAGATTCAGAGTGTACAGCATCATTTTTTAAGTGTTGGAAATGTCTAATGTGTTAATTGTCTATGATGATATAGAGATTGATATTAGAGAGATTAGAGATATACTGGATGTGAGATGGGTCACCCCACAGACAGTAAAAAGTATTGTTTTACAGGCCTGTCTCAGTGGTCACTCTGGGCTGTCTCTATTGGTCAGCGGGACTCTCAGCGTATTCTGTTCCTCCAATCACCTCTCTGGCCTTTTTAAACCAGAACCCGGCCTGGTGACATTCAGTAAAACAAGCTGCAAAATGTGACATTTATTAAAAAACGTTTATTGTGAGGTACAGAAATAAAGGAGTGTGGCTCTTAGTCCAGTGTCACCATGCCCATTTAAAGCTTTAGTAACAAAACCTCTGTGATGGAGTTGATTTAGTGAACTACACTTACATGATGAGTAACCTTGCCTGAAACCCAAGTTCAAACCCAGGCAGTCACACCCGTTAGTGTTAGAGCCTACAGTGATATATGACTTCAGTATGATGTCACATAATGATAAGATACCCCATTCACTCACTCTGACTAAAGACTGTTAGAGGTATCATAGAGAGTTTTTGGAGTGTGGAAAAAAAGATTCCTGTGCCTACAGGAGGGGCTCCGCAACGAAGATGGACACTATACTGACAATCATTATTGCAGTGTCAGTTTTGTATAACTTTTGCAAGAGACAAGGAGACGAGTTACCCGAGTAGGCTGAGGAGGACCTACCTGAAGAGAATGGAGAAGATGGCAACATGCTGCCAATGCAACTGGAATGCTGTAAGGAGAACCTTGATTGAGAACCATTTTGCAGCCTAAATTGTATATTTGAATAGACAAGTACAATTCCTAATTAGGCTGTCTGTATTAAAATGTATTATTACGACATTGTTATTCTCAATACCATACAGGGTGGAACTGGAAGCACCAGAACACAAGAGTGGGGACAAGACTGGAGGACACCAAATTGCTTGGAAAGCATTGTTTTAATAAATAATTATATAACTTAAAAGATCAGCATTCTTTACACAGTGGGCATTTGTTTCTCCGAAGAAGTTTCTGTTTCTGAAATTGCAGTAGCTATTTTTGTAAATTCAGGACCTAGAATGTTTCTCTCACTCCAGCTCTCTCCAAAACACCAATATGAGCTTGGTTCAGGTCAGTTCGGGAGTGTTTGCTTGGCCTCTCTGGTGTTTTGCTGCTGGTGCCATGGCTGGTACAATATCCAGGCACTGCCGTTACGTCTACTCCTGCTCCCCCTCTCCAGCGCTCGACGTTGCCGGTCTACTAACCACCGGTCCTCGGAGAGTTAGGTAAAGTTCAAACATGGTCCTTTACTCAGGTATAACATGTTACAGGTCACAACATCCTATTCAGACACTGATAATGCACCTGTTTATATATCCTAGATATGTGCCCCACTAGTGCCATCTATGGGTTGGCATTATGCCCATTATCTTAACATATGGATGAGGTCCTCCACGTAAAAAATTTCCAGAGGGGTATCACCTCCAACAAGCGGAGGATTCTCTACCACAAGTTAACCCAGCAAGCCAGCACCCCAGCCCTGCCAACAGTCCGCCCAGGTCAGCGATGCCCAATGTGACAGTGATGCCCAAATATGACAGGTCTCTATCCAAATTCTGTGGCTTCCTACTGCAGTGCTCCTTCTATTTCACTCATCAGATGGGAGCACCTACCACCGCGAGGTCCAAGGTTGCCACGGTTATTTCCCTTCTGCCCGGACGGGCGTTGGAGTGGGCTACGGCCGTGTGGGAGAGAGGAGAGGAGGAGCTAGGTTCCTATGAGGGGTTCATGGCTCTGTTCAGGGGGTCTTCGACCATCCACCGGGGGGCAGAGGGGGGGGGGGGGGCTTGGGTGAGTGCCTACTTCAACTACTCACCTTTTGGACAGTGGCAGCATCCAGCAGATGGAATGTGCCGCTTTGCGCCCTATTCAGAAGAGGATTAGAGGTCCAGACGGACGTGGCGTGCCTAGAAGGCAATCCTTCTTCGTGGGCGTAGGCACCGCAATCGCCTCTCTACCTCCTTCGTTGACCGTTCTGAGTCAAAGCCTGAACCCATGGACGTGGGGGCCTAATGCCCCCCCCCGCAGCTGAGCGACGCCGTCGGAGACAGTTAGGGCTCTGTCCCTATTGTGGCTAGGAAGGGTGTCCGGTACGTCCCAACCCGGAATCCACGAGAGCAGAGGGACAGCTCTAGTGGATTTCGGTGCCGCAGGGAATTTTATTGATCAGGCCCTTGCCTCCTCCCTGCACTTCATACCCGTTCTCCTCTCCGTTTCAGTTCCAAGTGTTGGCTATGCGACCATTGGGATCCGGCACTATTACGCACGTCACAGGTCCACTCACCCTCACTGTGGGAGCCAAGCACCAGGAAAGTCTTTCCTTCCTCATCACCTCTGCATCGGTGCACAAAGTCATCCTTGGCCTCACATGGCTCCAACTCCATAATTCCACCATCTCCTGTTCAGAGAGGAGGATCACCACCTGGGGACCAGAATGTTGGAGGACTTGCTTTCCCGCACCCTGTGGTTCCATATCAGTGGAGGGCCCTGTGAGTGTCCACCAGCTCATCAATCGGTCCTCCTGTATTGTTGGCCTTGTGTTTTGGGATGTAGATGTGGACATCCAGCAGGCTCTGGAGAGCAAACCCACTCCTGCCACCTGCCCCCTGGACCGCATCTACATCCCCACGGACTTAGATATCACATAAATGATGTAATATGCCAGGGATATGTATACTGAAGCTAAGAAAGTAATACTAAGTGTATGTTGTGTAGTAAGTTAGTAGTTCATGTGCCTCACACTTATTACTTGGTCCCTTTCCCCCTCAACTTAGCCTACTGTTCTGACTAGGTGGTGGACATGTAGCCTATAGCCTGTTTTAGAGAAATGTCATCATCTGCTTATATTCCCCCTTTATTTATTATATGTTTTTGACTTGGTGTACAGGGAGAATACTGTAAGAATGGCCCATGTTCTGAATTATGTCGCTGTACATTTCAAAGTACTAAACAAATAGTTATTTTGACTACGTCCTACTTAGCTCGCTCATTATTGTAACGTCTTAATCGAAATTACGGATCGCTTCTTATACGCTGATCGTTCCCTTATGCCATAGTTTGTACATCTCATTTATCATTGTAACGACGGGTGAGTGAAATGAGTGAGGAGTCAAATGCAGAGAACGAAATGAACGGGAAAACGCTTTAATGTCCTTCAAAAACGTAACAGGTCCAAACATGGGTGAATGCCCAAAACACTGGCGCTAAACAAACCCCAAACCTTGTTACAAACACTGGACAGCGAAAAACCCAAAACAAGACACGATACATCACCAAACAACCAACAAGCCCGCACAAACACTAGCGGGCAAAACTAACCTAAATAGCACCTATCCCAAAACCCCAACAAGGAACAGGTGAAAACATTTAGACAGACATAAACGAAAAGGAAAAAGGGATCGGTGGCAGCTAGTAGACCGAAGACGACGACTGCCGAGCGCCACCCGAACAGGAAGGGGAGCCACCTTCGGTGGTATTCGTGACAATCATTAGTATCTTATTCATCATTTTTGGCAATGTTGGAATGATTTCATTGTTTTGCTTACTCTGTGTATTATAATTAGCTCATGTGCTTTTCTTGACGAGGATGAGATAGTATATAATGCTGTTGGGTCTTTAACCATGTTTGCCAGTGACAGTCAATCATTCCATTTTTTTAATTTTTGAAGTTCAGTAATAGAGACATGTAATTCCAGTTGATATTGCCAGGGTTTTGTTTGCGCAATGCGCTGTCTGTGCGTCGGTATATTGGTTTTGTATTCTCCTTCCTTTTTAGACCACATAGGCCTAATAAAATACTTCAAATGGTAGGTTAACCGAGTGTCTGTCTGTCTGTCTGTCTGTCTGTCTGTCTGTCTGTCTGTCTGTCTGTCTGTCTGTCTGTCTGTCTGTCTGTCTGTCTGTGGTGACTTGAAGAAGAGTAATCTGTCTGTCTGTCTGTCTGTCTGTCTGTCTGTCTGTCTGTCTGTCTGTCTGTCTGTCTGTCTGTCTGTCTGTCTGTCTGTCTGTCTGTGGTGACTTGAAGAAGAGTAAAGTTAAGGCCTCATCATCTTGATGAATTTAACAAACAGATTACCGACCATTTCGAATCCCAACATACCTTCTCCGCTATGCAATCTGGTTTCAGAGCTGGTCATGGGTGCACCTCAGCCACGCTCAAGGTCATAAACGATATCTTAACCGCCATTGATAGGAAACAATACTGTGCAGCCGTATTCATTGACCTGGCCAAGGCTTTTGACTGTCAATCACCACATCCTCATCGGCAGACTCGACAGCCTTGGTTTCTCTAATGATTGCCTCGCCTGGTTCACCAACTACTTCTCTGGTCGAGTTCAGTGTGTCAAATCGGAGGGTCTGTTGTCCGGACCTATGGGGGTGCCACAGGGTTCAATTCTTGGACCGACTCTCTTCTCTGTATACATCAATGATGTCGCTCTTGCTGCTGGTGAGTCTCTGATCCACCTCTACGCAGACGACACTATTCTGTATACTTCTGGCCCTTCTTTTGACACTGTGTTAACAACCCTCCAGGCGAGCTTCAATGCCATACAACTCTCCTTCCGTGGCCTCCAATTTCTCTTAAATACAAGTAAAACGAAATGCATGCTCTTCAACCGATCGCTGCCTGCACCTGCCCGCCTGTCCAACATCACTACTCTGGACGGCTCTGACTTAGAATATGTGGACAACTACAAATACCTAGGTGTCTGGTTAGACTGTAAACTCTCCTTCCAGACTCACATCAAACATCTCCAATCCAAAGTTAAATCTAGAATTGACTTCCTATTCTGCAACAAAGCATCCTTCACTCATGCTGCCAAACATACCCTTGTAAAACTGACCATCCTACCAATCCTTGACTTTGGTGATGTCATTTACAAAATAGCCTCCAAAACCCTACTCAATAAATTGGATGCAGTCTATCACAGTGCCATCCGTTTTGTCACCAAAGCCCCATATACTACCCACCACTGCGACCTGTACACTCTCGTTGGCTGGCCCTCGCTTCATACTCGTCGCCAAACCCACTGGCTCCTGGTCATCTACAAGACCCTGCTAGGTAAAGTCCCCCCTTATCTCAGCTCGCTGGTCACCATAGCAGCACCTACCTGTAGCACGCGCTCCAGCAGGTATATCTCTCTGGTTCCTCTCCTTCCAGTTCTCTGCTGCCAATGACTGGAACGAACTACAAAAATCTCTGAAACGGGAAACACTTATCTACCTCACTAGCTTTAAGCACCAGCTGTCAGAGCAGCTCATAGATTACGGCACCTGTACATAGCCCATCTATAATTTAGCCCAAACAACTACCTCTTTACCTACTGTTACGAATCCCGCCGAGGATGGTGCCTCTTCCCGTTCGGGCGGCGCTCGGCGGTCGTCGTCTCCGGCCTACTAGCTGCCACCGATCCCCTTTTCTGTTTTCATTTAGGTTTGTCTGATTGGTTTCACCTGTTTTGTGTTTAGGGTAGGGTGTTATTTAAACCCAGTTGGCCCGCCGACTTTTGTGCGGGCTTGTTATTCTGTTTGTTGTGGTGGTGTTTTTGTATAGTGGATTCGGTCCTAATTTATGTTGGACAATATTTTTGACACGCCCGTTGTTGAGTGGCGTAGCCACCTCATAGATTATTTCTGAGTGAAATAATAAATTCCTGCTCTCTGCACCTGACTCCTTCATTTCACCATCGGAATTGTGACACCTACTGTATTTATTTATTTATTTTGCTCCTTTGCACCCCATTATTTCTATCTCTACTTTGCACTTTCTTCCACTGCAAACCAACCATTCCAGTGTTTTTTTACTTGCTATATTGTATTTACTTCGCCACCATGGCCTTTTTTATATTTTCATTTATTTATATATATATTTTGTTTGCCTTCACCTCCCTTATCTCACCTCACTTGCTCACATTGTATATAGACTTATTTTTCACTGTATTATTGACTGTATGTTTGTTTTACTCCATGTGTAACTATGTGTTGTTGTATGTGTCGAACTGCTTTGCTTTATCTTGGCCAGGTCGCAATTGTAAATGAGAACGTGTTCTCAATTTGCCTACCTGGTTAAATAAAGGTGAAATAAAAAAAAAAATATATATATTTTTTAATCTGAACTATCATCTGTCTGAATTTCTGTCTGTGTCCATTTTGAAAATGCTGAACGAATAGGCCTACCTCGTCGCAGGTTGTTTGCTTGCACTTGCTTATACTTAGAGCTAAATGTTAAAACCTGTTTGGGATAGGGGGCAGCATTTTCACGTTTGGATGAAAAGCGTGCCCAGAGTAACTTCCTGCTACTCAGGCCCAGAAGCTAATATATGCATAGTATTAGTAGATTTGGATAGAAAACACTCTGAAGTTTCTAAAACTGTTTGAAGGATGTCTGTGAGTATAACAGAACTCATATGGCAGGCGAAAACCTGACAAAAATCCAACCAGGAAGTGGGAAATCTGAGGTTTGTAGTTTTTCAACTCATTGCCTTTCTAATATACAGTGTCTATGGGGTCATATTGCACTTTCTAAGGCTTCCACTAGATGTCAACAGTCTTTAGAACCTTGTTTGAGGCGTCTACTGTGAAGGAGGAGAGAATGAGAGCTGTTTCAACCAGATGTCTGGCAGAATGCCATGAGCTGGTCACGCGCGTGGCCGTTAGAGCGACCTGTGTTCCATTGCATTTATAAAGACAAAGGAAATCTCCGGTTTAAACATTATTGAAGATTTATGTTAAAAACATCCTAAAGATTGATTCTATACATCGTTTGACATATTTCTACGAACTGTTAAATAACTTTTTGGACTTTTTGTCTGAACTTTCGCCTGGACTTGCCCGCGCCTCGTGAGTTTGGATTGTGAACTAAACGCGCTAACAAAAAGGAGGTATTTGGACATAAATGATGGACTTTATCGAACAAAACAAACATTTATTGTGGAACTGGGATTCCTGGGAGTACATTCTGATGAAGATCATCAAAGGTAAGTGAATATTTATAATGCTATTTCTGACTTCTGTTGACTCCACAACATGGCGGGTACCTGTATGGCTTGTTTTTGTGTCTGAGCGCCGTACTCAGATTATTGCATGGTGTGCTTTGTTCGTAAAGCTTTTTTAAAATCTTACACAGCGGTTGCATTAAGGAGAAGTATATCTTTAATTCTGTGCATAACACTTGTATCTTTTATCAAAGTTTATGATGAGTATTTCTGTAAATTTATGTGGCTCTCAGAAAATTCGCCGGATGTTTTCGAGGCACAATATGGTGTGCTTTCGCTGTAAAGCCTTTTTGAAATCGGACACGATGGGTAGATTAACAAGAAGTTAAGCTTTAATTTGATGTATTGCACTTGTGAATGTATGAAAGTTAAATATTTAAAAATATATATTTTTGAATTTCGCAGGAGCATATAAAGGACAAGAACTTAGTACTGTTTTACAATGTTTGATGTTACCTTTTAAACAGGATGAGTGTTTTATTTTTAACATCCGCCTTTTCAGCGGATGTTTGGAACCCCTAGCCGTAAGAAGTTTTTAATGATATAAGAAAAAACATTATGAATTTACTGAATATAAATGTAATGTAATAATGTTTGTGTTATGTTCAAAACTCATTTTGGTATTCGTCATTATTATTTAAACCATGTTGGTGCAATCCACCCTATAAACTGTGTGGAGCTGTTAGTTGACAGTGTCGGCCAGTGCCAGGGCATTCCCAATCTAGTCAGAGCAAAAGTGGGAACATATGGGACAACAGTTCTGGGAAAATCCTGATGGTGATTCAGAAGAGCTGAGCAGACCACAGAGAGAGTGGCGGTAAACCATAGCCAAACCACAACAATAGTTGACGTGTAAACTACAGTATGTTAACGGCCTTACCATCATCAACTGGGTCTGATTTCCCACACAGTGATTTATCACAGTGCTTCACAACATTTAGGAACAGCCTAAAATCCCCTGTTCATTAATCCAGATCTGCAGGTTTGCAGAACTGCTGGTTTCCAATTTTTCCCTCAATTCAGATGGATTCAGATCTGAGACAACAGGTAACTGGATTGTCTGGCCAAACAATGACATTAATCAATCAATAGACTACCAGGAATAAAAGGCAACCTCTTGGCCTGGATTGTAGCCCTAGATTTGTAGGCCAGGCTGTCTTTGGCATCATGTCAGGGTGGAGGGATGTGGACACAGCTCAGAGCTGGGTTCTCTGTAGTGAGGGATGGAGAGAGAATGAAAGAGAAAGGTTGGCTGCTTTCACTTAAGAACCGAAAGAAAAACTAGACCGTTATGAAGTCAGGAGAAGTTGAGAGATGGAGAGGAGAGATATGAGAGATATGTTGGGATAAGATATGGTTGGATGGAGGAAAGATGGAGTGATACGGTGTGAAGAGATTAGAGGATCAGTGTCTGGCCCAGATTAAAAGAATACTTTGTGTGTGTGTGTGTGTGTGTGTGTGTGTGTGTGTGTGTGTGTGTGTGTGTGTGTGTGTGTGTGTGTGTGTGTGTGTGTGTGTGTGTGTGTGTGTGTGTGTGTGTGTGTGTGTGTGTGTGTGTGTGTGTGTGTGTGTGTGTGTATGTGTGACTCAGCAGTCTATAGTAATACCTTCTTAGCTCTGCTCTTAACTCAGTGAGCCCAATCACCGTCCAATATGTGCATTAGCACACCTTCAGTCTGCTTTTAGCACAGACCACTGTGTGTGGGTCTGTGTGTGCGTGCAAGTAAGTGTCTGAGTCTGTGTATCTTTCCCATCTCTCTGATCTCCTAAATTTCAGTACACCATGGAGGAGTTGCATTTCAGTAATGAAGTCAGATAGAATGTATCTTAATTTACCACCTCAGGCTGAGCTCAGACTCAATGAGTGTTCTGTCTGGCTGAGGTCTCCATCCATCCGTCTGTCTGTCTGGCTCAGATTTACACACCCTTCTGGACCGACCAAAGAACAACAGTAAAACTTTTATGAGACGTTTATAACAAGGCTGTGACTGGCTAAGGCTGTAGCAGTTCACTTTTATAAGATCAACAGTGGCAGTTCCACTGAAAGAACAGAACTAACATATCCATTAAAGCCTTTATACATTTACACTCACTCACTCGGGGCGTAGATCTGCAATGGTGTATACGTTTGACACTGGATTAGTGTGATAGTTACAATAGTATTGGTGCTTTTGTACTACAGTAGGAAACTGCCACCACCTTGTGGGTGGGTTTGGAATGGCATGCACACAATGCAGTACATGATTTTTAAATGTAACTTTTATTTAACTAGGCAAGTCAGTTAAGAACAAATTCTTATTTACAATGACGCCTACCTGGGAACAGTGGGTTAACTGTCTTGTTCAGAGGCAGAACAACATATTTTTACCATGTCAGCTCAGTGATTCGATCCAGCAACCTTTCGTTTACTGGCCCAACGCTCTAACCAAATTATTTGCTGCTTTTATTTCTTAATCTTTTATTTTTTATGTATTTTTTTATTTAACTGCATTGTTGGTTAAGGGCTTGTAAGTAAGCATTTCACTGTAAGGTCTACTACGCCTGTTGTACTAGGCGCATGTGACAAGTAACATTTGATTAGATTTATTCAAAATAAGATGCTTTGAATTTCCCATGTGGTCTATATTAAAGGGCACTTCATTTAATACATCAGGCTTTTAAAATTCAATATCGGTGCACAATTTCTACTTAAAATGTCTAAGGGATGCAAAAGGCACTCTACTCATGGAACGACCTAAAGTCTTTATGGAGAACATAGATAACCTACAGCAGGCCTGGGCAATTCCAGTCCTCGGGGCCTGATTGGTGTCACACTTTTCCCCCATCTCTAGCAAACACAGCTGATTTAAACTAATTGCATTTCTATCTGAAGATTATGATTAGTTGATTATTGGAGTCAGGTGTGTTAGCTGGGGCAAAAGTGTGTCACCAATCAGGCCCCGAGGACTGGAGTTGCCCAGGCCTGACCTACAGAATACATGACCTTTGGGAAATTTGACCACAGATTTTCAATAAACATACAACAACAAGAACATCATCATCTTAACATGGTATATAGTATATATATTAAACATATCACATGTGTTGTGAAAATTCACCACCATGTTGTGGAAATATTTACACAGGGACACTCAAAGTCAATCTTAAATGAATCATTGTTTATTGCCACCGCGCTGGAGAGGTTCCAACAAACATAATGCACCTGTTACGTGCCTCCTAACGAAGGTAGGTGCAGGAATCAGGAGCAGGAGAGCAAGGAAATCCCAGTGGCAAAGAATGTTTTTCAGCAGTCCCAACTCAACTACAAACATGGGACTGAAAACACGCCCAAACGAGGTTGCCACACACAGAGGGAATAAAGCGCTAGACACGGAGGAGAAACCTCTACTCCTAAACTCAATACCAAACGGCACAACTGCCGAGAGAAAAGAAACCCCGTGGTGCAGACACGCACTCCTAAATAACGTAACCACAGAAAACAATCCCGCACAAAGACTAGCAGGCAGCGGAGGTAAATATACCCACCGAAATCAACTAACAAGGCACAGGTGTAAACAATACAGACAGACATAAACGAAAAGGAAAAATGGAAAAATCGGTGGCAGCTAGTAGGCCAGCGACGACGACCGCCGAGCACCGCCCGAACAGGGAGAGGAGCCACCTTCGGTGGAAGTCGTGACAGCACCATAGGGAACGTCTGTCAGAAGAACATGAATCACATGTAGACAGACCAATACCTCACGAGGCTTCTTCCCTCGAAGCTGAGACCTTGAAACTGAGATATATTTCACTCTCAAAACGAGGTCTGGGCGTATTGCCAAATTGCAGATACTGATAAGTGAGGATTCGTTCAATCAGTCACTTGCATGAACAAAGAAATTGGTTATTAAAACAGCACATGAATAGAACACAGAAATTAGTTATAAGAAAAGCACATGTATAACATTTACATTACACATGCAACAGCATAAAGAGCAATACACACATGCTCTTCTAAATTATCTCACAGTTTATACAACAGAGTCACTGAGTTTGTCTCTCAACTTCAATGAAGCTGTGTGTGCGTGTGTGTTTGTACATCTGTGAAGGTGCATGCATGCATGTACACTATGTATACAAACGTATGTCTGGACTACTGCAACTCGCTGTTGGCTGGGCTCCCTGCCTGTGCCATTAAACCCCTACAACTCATCCAGAACGCCGCAGCCCGTCTGGTGTTCAACCTTCCCAAGTTCTCTCACGTCACCCCGCTCCTCCGCTCTCTCCACTGGCTTCCAGTTGAAGCTCGCATCCGCTACAAGACCATGGTGCTTGCCTACGGAGCTGTGAGGGGAACGGCACCTCCGTACCTTCAGGCTCTGATCAGGCCCTACACCCAAACAAGGGCACTGCGTTCATCCACCTCTGGCCTGCTCGCCTCCCTACCTCTGAGGAAGTACAGTTCCCGCTCAGCCCAGTCAAAACTGTTCGCTGCTCTGGCACCCCAATGGTGGAACAAACTCCCTCACGACGCCAGGTCAGCGGAGTCAATCACCACCTTCCGGAGACACCTGAAACCCCACATCTTTAAGGAATACCTAGGATAGGATAAAGTAATCCTCCAACCCACCCCTTAAAAGATTTAGATGCACTATTGTAAAGTGGTTGTTCCACTCGATATCATAAGGTGAATGCACCAATTTGTAAGTCGCTCTGGATAAGAGCGTCTGCTAAATGACTCAAATGTAAATGTAAATGTAAATGTATGTGGACACCCCTTTAAATTAGTGGATTCAGCTATTTCAGACACACCCATTGTTGACATCTGTAGAACTTTGAGGATCTGATGACTCATTGTCATTCCCTCTTCACGACTGTCTTGGTGTGTTTGGACCACCGTGATGTGGACACCAAGGAACTTGAAGCTCTCAACCTGCTCCACTACACCACTGTCAATGAGAATGGGGGCGTGCTCGGCCCTCCTTTTCCTGTAGTCCACAATCATCTCCTTTGTCTTGATCACGTTGAGGGAGAGGTTGTTATCCTGGCACCACACTGCCAGGTCTCTGACCTCCTCCCTATAGGCTGTCTCATCGTTGTCGGTGATCAGGCATACCACTGGTGTGTCGTCGGCAAATTTAATGATGGTATTGGAGTCGTGCTTTGCCATACAGTCATGGGTGAAGAGGGAATACAGGAGGGGACTGAGCACACACCCTTGAGGGGCCCCTGTGTTGAGAATCAGCGTGGAAAACGTGTTGTTACCTACCCTTTCCACCTGGGGGCGGCACGTCAGGAAGTCCAGGATCCAGTTGAAGAGGGAGGTGTTTTTTCCCAGGTTCCTGAGCTTGAGTGATGAGTTTGAGGGCACTATGGTGTTGAACGCTGAGTTGTAGTCAATGAATAGCATTCTCAGGTAGGTGTTCTTTTTGCCCAGGTGGGAAAGGGCAGTGTAGAGTGCAATAGAGATTGCATCATCTGTGGATCTGTTGGGGCGGTATGCAAATTGGAATGGGTCTCGGGTTTCTAGGATAATAGTGTTGATGTGAGCCATGACCAGCCTTTCAAAGCACTTCATGGCTACAGACGTGAGTGCTATGGGTCTGTAGTCATTTAGGCAGGTTACCTTGGTGTTTTTGGGAACAGGGACTATGGTGGTCTGCTTGAAACATGTTGGTATTACAGACTCAGTCAGGGACAGGTTGAAAATGTCAGTGAAGACACTTTCCAGTTGGTCAGCACATACTCAGAGCACACGTCCTGGTAATCCGTCTGGCCCTGCAGCCTTGTGAATGTTGGCCTGTTTAATGTCTTACTCACATCGGATACGGAGAGCGTGATTACACAGTCGTCCTGAACAGCTGGTACTCTCATGCACGCTTCAGTGTTGCTTGCCTCAAAGCTCGCATTGAAGTAATTTAGCTCGTCTGGTAGGCTCGTATCACTTGGCAGCTTGCGGCTTCCCTTTGTAGTCCATAATAGTTTGCAAGCCCTGCCACATCCAACGAGCATCGGTTCCGGTGTAGTACGATTCGATTATAGTCCTGTATTGACGCTTTGCCTGTTTGATGGCTCGTCAGAGGGCATAACGGTATTTTTTTATTTAAATACTTATTTATTACAAAAAACACAAGGAAGGGATAACATTTAAGTATTAGAACATAAAGGACAAACAATACAGCATCAAGACACTATCAAACATGTATCAATCTTTCTGCAACAGAGCCATCCTTATGTGTGAGGGTGCATGTGCATGATAGTGATATAAAATAAATATGTCATAGTTTCCTTTTTCATGATCACAATCTTGTGAAGCCTGAACCCTCCAAGATCCCACCACAGTTCCCCAAAAGCTGTCCCTCAACCATTCGAGACCCCTCCCACGCCCACCCCCCCCCCCCGGAAAATTACAAAAAAAACATGTTTTATTCCATTCCCCACCCCCAAGAACCCCCCAATGCACCAACAACCAAGAGAATGAACTAAAGAGAAAAAAGGAAAAGACAGAAGAAAACAGCAAAGAGCAACGCACATTTTTTAAATTTATAATAATACATGTAAAACAAAGGACATCAAGGACAACTGAAATCATAACAGCAATGGCTACTTTGTATGTTTGTGTGCATGTCTGGCACTATTACATGTATGTGTGCGTTCTTGTATGTGTTTATTTGAATGAGAGTGTGCATATATAAATGTGTACAAGCACCTGCACGGCATCAGCCTCAGGCAAACCGGCATTAGTTGTAAAAACACTGCCACTTTGTGTCATTCAAATTGTCGTGTCTTTGGCATAATTAAACTGAAGATTGATCTTTATCAAAAATTCTCTGTAATTATTATTACGTGACTAAACTAACTTATTCATGTAATTGTAATTAACTAGGAAGTTGGGGCACCAAGGAAAATATTCAGATTACAAAGTTATAATTTTCCTAATATAACTTTCAGATATTTTATTATCTGATCACTTAGTCTTCTGATTAATGAATTATTCTTTACCTCACGTTAGTCTCATTCCAAACGTCGTAAATTGTTGGTTATCTGCACGAACCCAGTCTTCACTATGAGTCATCCATACATCAATTGTCTTAAAATCATTTATTTACTAACTAAGTACTCACAGAAAGGCATCACACAAACAAACAAAGTAGATATGGTTACAAAGAAATGATAGGGGGATGTGCCCTAGTGGGCTAAACCGGCATGGCGGCTTGTTGATAAGTGATAATTATAACAATTGAAATGCTAATCCTTTGCACATGAACGCTCACTCATTCGGGAATAATTGCAATCAATATATATATTTACGCTCAGTGTGTCGTCGGGAGCTCTGTTGAAAAGTTTGTTTCTGTTGGAGAGTTTGTCCGCTCTCTCTCTCTGTCATGGTTAGAATGGATAGTTCAGAGTGACATTCATTCATGTCGTTATAGATTTTTTGGCGGTTGTCGGTCTTCGCGTTCAATCATACCGAATTCCTAGCTGCAGACTAGTAATTAATATCAAAGACTTGTTCTTATTCTGTCGGTATCGATAGTCTAAGAGTTTAACCACATGGTATGGTTAAAAGATTCAGCCATCTACTCAAACCTTAGCTTATACTCAGGTTTATGGTCTCTACTCAAACCTTGGCCCTCTCGTGGTAAGCTGGTCTGCAACCTTTAGCCATCTCGTAATTGAGGTAAGCTCGGTCTGGTGATAGAAAACCCAGGTGGGGGTTTTATTCGGGACATAGAAAAAGGCTGTTTCATGACGCCAGGTCCTGTCTGTACCCCTGGGGGCGTGCCAATGACTTAGTGAAACTTTTTAGGGAATTTCCTTCATTAAACAGTCCAAAATCACATTACACAATTTCACAAACAGTATCATCCTCACTCATTCATCTTACACAACAATTAGATGTAAGCCTCATAACTGAGGCTATTGTATAAACAGCGTTATGGTAATGTGACCGTATTGTCTCCCATGAGTTTCACAAAATTGTACCAAACGGACCAGTTCGTAGCTGGATTCTTCACCAATCTTTTATACCTTCTCCAGAACACAAATGTTGTTCGGTTCTCCAGTTCTGTGAGGTGGAAGAAATTCCTTTGTTCTCTCTATGAAACTCACTCTCTCTCTATACTGTGGCCGAGGTAGGGGGATGGTGCTCGCTGTGTCCAAAGAGGGCAACGTCATGACAAAATGTACTTTATTATGTTTTATTTTGACTTTTTTCCCCCTTTATCTTTTGACCATCATTCTCTCTCTCACGCAGCAACTCCACTCTCACTTGTCTCCAATTCCACATACCAACCCTCAGCTTCCTCAGCCCATCCCATCTATCTCTGCTGGCCACCCACTTTGTGTTTCTATGCAACACATATCTTTTAACGTACAATTTCAATCAATCTAATCGAACAGAATCTACAGATTGCGTGTTGAAGATAAATACTTTTACGAAGAGTATTCGTGTATTAGTAATTGTCTGACCCGGTCTCTCCAGATCTCCTAACAGTACTATTTCTAGGGTCAATTTTAGATCAATGCTATGCATTTTCAGCCATTCCTGAACCTGAGACCAGAAACAGGTTACCTGAGGGCAATACCAAAATAAATGGTCTATTGATTCTGTATCCTAACAAAAAAATCTGCAGAGCTTCGAGGATTTTATGCCCCAAATATTCAACATTGTGTTGGTGGCAAGAATTCTATATAATAATTTTAGCTGAAAAGCATGAAGTCTTGAATCTTACGTTGTTTTATATAACGGGATTTCTTATAAGTGTCCGGGTTAGAGTCCCGCTCCATGAAAACGGCAGCTCTACCCTTTAGCTCAGTGCGGATGTTGCCTGTAATCCATGGCTTCTGGTTGGGGTACGTACGGTCACTGTGGGGACGATGTCATCGATGCACTTATTGATGAAGCCAGTGACTAATGTGGTGTACTCCTCAATGCCATCGGAAGAATCCCGGAACATATTCCAGTCTGTGTTAGCAAAACAGTCCTGAAGCTTAGCATCTGCGTCATCTGACCACTTCCCTATTGAGTGAGTCACTGGTGCTTCCTGCTTTAGTTTTCGCTTGTAATCGGGAATCAGGAGGATAGAGTTATGGTCAGATTTTCCAAATAGAGGGCGAGGGAGAGCTTTGTACACATCTCTGTGTGTGGAGTAAAGGTGGTCTAGAGTTTTTTCCGACTCTGGTTGCACATGTAACATGCTGGTAGAATTGAGGTAAAACGGATTTAAGTTTCCCTACATTTATGTCCCCGGCCACTAGGAGTGTCGCCTCTGGATGAGCATTTTCTTGTTTGCTCATGGCCTTATACAGCTCGTTGAGTGCGGTCTTAGTGCCAGCATCGGTATGTGGTGGAAATTAGACAGCTAGGAAAAATATAGATGACAACTGTCTTGGTAAATAGTGTGGTC
Source organism: Salvelinus fontinalis (assembly GCF_029448725.1). NCBI lineage: Eukaryota > Metazoa > Chordata > Actinopteri > Salmoniformes > Salmonidae > Salvelinus > Salvelinus fontinalis. The sequence continues at coordinate 20,619,910 of NC_074673.1, read as the reverse complement.
TACAGCTTATCATGAGATACTCTACAGCTTATCATGAGATGCTCTACCTCAGGGGAGCAAAATCTAGAGACTTCCTTAATATTAGATTTCATGCACCAGCTGTTATTGACAAATAGACACAGACCGCTACCCCTTGTCTTACCGGAGGCAACTGTTTGTCGTCGAAGGAATGAGCGTTACACCGAGGCCTGTACTCTGAAGCGGGATCGATTTGGAGGTGGAGGGTCCATCATAGTCTGGGGCGGTGTGTCACAGCATCATCGGACTAAGCTTGTTGTCATTGCAGGCAATCTCAACGCTGTGCGTTACAGGGAAGACATCCTCCTCCCTCATGTCGTACCCTTCCTGCAGGCTCATCCTGACATGATCCTCCAGCATGACAATGCCACCAGCCATACTGCTCGTTCTGTGCGTGATTTCCTGCTAGACAGGAATGTCAGTGTTCTGCCATGGCCAGCAAAGAGCCCGGATCTCAATCTCATTAAGCACGTCTGAGATCGGAGGGTGAGATCGGAGGGTGAGGATTAGGGCCATTCCACCCGGAAATGTCTGGGAACTTGCAGGTGCCTTGGTGGAAAAGTGGGGTAACATCTCCCAGCAAGAACTGGCAAATTTGGTGCAATCCATGAGGAGGAGATGAACTGCAGTACTTAATGCAGCTGGTGGCCACACCAGATACTGACTGTTACTTCAGATTTTTACCCCCCTTTGTTCAGGGACACATTATTCAATTTCTGTTAGTCACATGTCTGTGGAACTTGTTCAGTTTATGTCTCAGTTGTTGAATCTTATGTTCATACAAATATTTACACGTTAAGTTTTCTGAAAATAAACGCAGTTGACAGTGAGAGTACGTTTATTTTTTTGCTGAGTTTACATCCCCGATATCTCTGTCTCTTCTTCATGCGAATGATGGGGATTTGGGCCTTGCCCGGTGTCTGAAGTAAATCCTTGGCGTCCAACTCGTTAAATCTTTTTTTTTGTCCAGTACGAGGTGAGTAATCTTTGTCCTGATATCCAGAAGCTCTTTTCGGTCATAAGAGATGGTGGCAGAAACATTATGCACAAAATAAGTAAAAAATAACATGAAAAAAACCCACAATAGCACAATTGATCCGGCGCCATTGTATAATATATGGCAGAGGTTGAAAAGCCATAACCTATATGTTTTCTCAACAACAGGTTATGGTCAATAATCATCAGCATACATGGACACACATGCTTTGTTTAATGGCAGTGACAGGTCATTGGTAAAAATAGAAAAGAGTAGAGGGCCTAGAGAGCTGCCCTGCAGTACACCACACTTTACATGTTTGACATTAGAGAAGCTTCCATTAAAGAAAACCCTCTGAGTTCTATTAAATAGATAGCTCTGAATCCACGATATGGCAGAGGTTGAAAAGCCATAACACCATTGTTTTCTCAACAGGTTTTGGTCAATAATATCAAATGCTGCACTGATATCTAACAGTACAGCTCCCACAATCTTCTTATTATCCATTTCTTTCAACCAATCATCAGTTATTTGTATCAGTGGAGTACATGTTGTGTGTCCTATAAGCATCCTGAAAGTGTTGTTAATTTGTTCACAGAGAAGTAGCATTGTACTTGATCAAACACCATTTTTTCCAACAGTTTGCTAAGAGCTGGCAGCAACCTGATAGGTCTGCTGTTAGAACCAGTAAAGGCTGTTTTACCTCTCTTGTTTAGCGGAATGACTTTGGCTTCCCTCCAGGCCTGAGGACAAAGACTTTAGTCTAGACACAGATTAAAAATATGACAGATAGGAGTGGTTATATACTCAGCTACCATCCTCAGCAGCTTTCCATCTAAGTTGTCAACGCCAGGAGGTTTGTCATTATTGAACAATTTTTCCACCTCTCCCACACTTTACAAAATTACAATGAATTTCTTTCATTATTAGTTTTTTTTATGCATGAGTACAATGGCTCACTGTTTGTTGTTGGCATTTACTGCCCAAGTTTGCACACTTTGTCATTAAATAATCATAAAAATAAACCTGAACCAGATTACAGGCACTGGTTACAGTGAGAAGCTTCCTCTTGAGCAGACAGCTTGATGAAAACCAGTCAATATTCAGGTCCTCAAGAAAGTAGACCTCTCTGTTTACGTCACATACACTATCAAGCATTTCACACATATTATTTAGATACTGACTGTTAGCACTCGGCCTATAGCAACACCCCAAAAGAAAAGGCGAACCTGCAACCGCAACACTTCAATAACACTTGACATAAAATCTTCTCTAAGCATTACAGGAATATGGCTCTGAATATACAGTATATGGAAACACCTCCCCTATAAGCATTCTTGTCTCTTCTATAGATATTGTATCCTTGTATTGCTACTGCTGTATCATCAAATTAATTATATAGGTGAGTCTCAGAAATGGCTAATATATGAATGTTATCTGATGTTAGCAAGTTATTGATTTCATGAACCTAATTTCTAAGGCTCATAAATTAATATGGGCTATTTTCAGCCATTTCCTGAGTATCAGAGATAGACATAATATGGAAAAGAGAGAAAACAAAGCAAGAGAAAAAATATATAAATTCAGCAGTCCATGAATCAGTTGGTGTGTGCGTGTGCACTGACTTGTTGCTTGCGTACCACTCAGCCTGGTCCAGTCCGGGTAGCAGGGCGGTGAGGTCGGTCATGTCGGTGTGTGTGATCCTCTCAGAGACATACTGCTGCTACAGGTAGGGATGCTCCAGATGTGTGTGTTTCAGTATTTAAGTGTATGTTTCATTGCTCCAGCCATGCGATTGCACTTTGTTGTAGTCTGGACTCTCTGGTTTACTACTACAAAAAAACACGCACGCACGCACGCACACACCCACCCACGCACGCACGCACGCACACACACACACACGCACACACACACACAAACATACACACACACGTTGCTGCAGTCTCACCTCCGGTGCTCATGGGCAATGCAGTGAATTAATTATGTGTCTGTGTTATGTGATTGAATGACCTATGTGTCTGGTCATAACGGCAATGCTTGTACAGCGTAACAAATCATAAACGAGGAGGGGCTGGCTGAGGGGCTGATACAGTGAGAGATGGGTTATACTTAAGCAATAAGGCCCGAGGAGGTGTGGTATATGGCCAATATACTACGGCTAAGGTCTGTTCTTATGCACAACGGAATGCCGAGTGCCTGGATACAGCCATTAGCCATGGTATACTGGCCATATACCACAAACCCCTGAGGTTCCTTTTTGCTATTATAAACTGGTAACCAACATAATTAAAACAAGAAAAATATATTTTTGTCATATCCGTGGTATACAGATATCATTTCCCCCCCCCGTCTTTTAATGTATATATTTTAATATATTTGAATCTCTTTTTCCATTTATAAATTAAATTTACCTTCCGGCAACCCGCCTCACCCAATGTGATACGGATCTGCAATTTTTAGACCTTATAGCTATAACCTCCATCAGGAGCTAGCCATCAGATGCTAACTAGCTACTAGCTATTTAGTCATTGTTGGCCACTGCTAGTGGCCTTTACCTTTAGCTCAGACACCAGCCGCTTTTAGCCTGGATAATACCCGCCAGTCTGCACAGCGCGATATCAACCCTGAGCATACCGGACTGCTCTTCTCCACTACATCACCATTTTCATGCTGTAAGCTCTGGACCATTACTCCATATCATCGCAGCTAGCTAGCTGCTACCGAGTGGCCCAGCCCCGAAGCTAGCCTTGAGCCAGGCCCATCTCCCGGCCTGCTCAGTGGACCCTATGAACACTCGGCTACACAGCTGATGCCTCCCGGACTCTTCACTAACACGACTAGAAGCTACTACATCACCGGATTTCTGCCGTAAGCTCTGGACCTAAATGACTACCGCCCTGTGGCACTCACTTCCGTCATCATGAAGTGCTTTGAGAGACTAGTCAAGGACCTTATCACCTCCACCCTACCTGACACCCTAGACCCACTCCAATTTGCTTACCGCCCCAATAGGTCCACAGACGACGCAATCGTCATCACACTGCACACTGCCCTAACCCATCTGGACAAGAGGAATACCTATGTAAGAATGCTGTTCATCGATTACAGCTCAGCATTTAACACCATAGTACCCTCCAAACTCGTCATTAAGCTCGAGACCCTGGGTCTCGACCCCGCCCTGTGCAACTGGGTCCTGGACTTCCTGACGGGCCGCCCCCAGGTGGTGAGGGTAGGTAACAACATCTCCACCCCGCTGATCCTCAACACTGGGTCCCCACAAGGGTGCATTCTCAGCCCTCTCCTGTACTCCCTGTTCACCCACGATCCAACTCAATCCTCAAGTTTGCAGACGACACTACAGTGGTAGGCTTGATTACCAACAACGACGAAACGGCCTACAGGGAGGAGGTGAGGGCCCTCGGAGTGTGGTGTCAGGAAAATAACCTCACACTCAATGTCAACAAAACAAAGGAGATGATCGTGGACTTCAGGAAACAGCAGAGGGAGCAGCCCCTATCTACATTGATGGGACAGTAGTGGAGAGGGTGGAGAGTTTTAAGTTCCTCGTCGTACACATCACGGACAAACTGAAATGGTCCACCCACACAGACAGCGTGGTGAAGAAGGCGCAGCAACAGCGAAGAAATTCGGCTTGTCACCAAAAACACTCACAAACTTTTACAGATGCACAATCAAGAGAATCGTGTCGTGCTGTATCACCGCCTGATACGGCAGCTGCTCCGCCCACAACCGGAAGGCTCTCCAGAGGGTAGTGAGGTTTGCACAACGCATCACCGGGGGCAAACTACCTGCCCTCCAGGACACCTACACCACCCGATGTCACAGGAAGGCCAAAAAGATCATCATGGACAACAACCACCCGAGCCACTGCCTGTTCACCCCGCTATCATCCAGAAGGCGAGGTCAGTACAGCTGCATCAAAGCGGGGACCGAGAGACTGAAAAACAGCTTCTATCTCAAAGCCATCAGACTGTTAAACAGCCATCACTAACATTGAGTGGCTGCTGCCAACATACTGACTCAACTCCAGCCACTTTAATAATGGAAATATTTATGTAATCAATTTACCACTAGCCACTTTATATTATATAATGTTTACTTACCCTACTCATCTCATATGTATATACTGTACGCGATACCATCTACTGCATCTTGCCATCTTGATGTAATTAAATGTATCACTAGCCACTTTAAACAATGCCACTTTATATAATGTTCTCATACACTACATTACTCATCTCATATGTATATACTGTACGCTATACCATCTACTGCATTTTGCCATCTTGATGTAATGTATCACTAGCCACTTTAAACAATGCCACTTTATATAACGTTCTCATACCCTACATTACTCATCTCATATGTATATACTGTACGCTATACCATCTACTGCATCTTGCCATCTTGATGTAATGTATCACTAGCGACTTTAAACAATGCCGCTTTATATGTTTTCATACCCTACATTACTCATCTCATATGTATATACTGTACTCTATACATCTACTGCATCTTGCCTATGCCGTTTGGCCATCACTCATTTATATATTTTTATGTACATATTCGTATTCATTCCTTTACACTTTTGTGTATAAGGTAGTTGTTGTGAAATTGTTAGGTTATATGACTTGTTAGATATTACTGCATGGTCGGAACTAGAAGCACAAGCATTTCGCTACACTTGCATTAACGCCTGCTAACCATGTGTATGTGACAAATAAATTAGATTTGACCTTTGCATTGGATCATCGCAGATAGCCACTATAGCCACTCGGTAGCAGCTAGCTAACGCCCTTGTCTCGAAGCTAGCACCAGTTAGCCTCAAGCCAGGGGCATCTCCCGGATAGCAAACAAAATTTCTCCAGCTACAATACCCATTTTGCCAATTAGCCTGGACCCTTTGTCAACACGGAGCCCCGCCGATCCATCACGACTGGTCTGCCGTCATAATTCCGTCCGTTGTGCCCTTAACCGGCCTTTGCCGGACGTCAATGAAGACACTTCTGCTAGCCCCGGCCTGCTATCTTTATGTACGCCGTGTCTCCCGCTTGCTAGCGTAGTAACGACTAACTAACGGCTTCCCTGTTTCATCTATTGCTGTTCACTGGACCCTATGATCACCTGGCTACATAACTGATGCCTGCTGGACTGTTCAATAATCACGGTACTCCATTTTGTTGATTTTGTTTATCTGTCTGCCCCAGCCTTGAACTCAGGCCCTGTGTGTAGTTAACTGACCCTCTCTGGCCATTCATCGCCATTTTACCCATTGTTGTCTTAGCTAGCTCTCCCAATCAACCCCTGTGATTGCTTTATGCCTCGTTTTATGTCTCTCTAATGTCAATATGCCTTGTATACTGTTGTTTAGGCTGGTTATCATTGTTTTATTTTACAGCGGGGCCCCTAGCCCCATTCAACATGCCTTAGATACCTATTTTGTCCTACCTCCCACACATGCGGCGAACTCACCTAGCATAACTAGTGCCTACAGAGATGCAACCCCTCTCATCGTCACTCAATGCCTGGGTTTACCTCCACTGTACCCGCACCCTACCATGCCCCTGTCTGTACATTATGCCCTGAATCTATTCTACCATGCCCAGAAATCTGCTCCTTTTATTCTCTGTCCCCAACGCACTAGACGACCAGTTTTGATAGCCTTTAGCCGTACCCTCATCCTACTCTGTTCCTCGGGTGATGTGGAGGTTAACCCAGGCCCTGTGTGTCCCCAGGCGCTCTCATTTGTTGACTTCTGTAACCGTAAAAGCCTTGGTTTCACGCATGTTAACATCAGAAGCCTCCTCCCTAAGTTTGTTTTACTCACTGCTTTAGCACACTCCGCCAACCCTGATGTCCTTGCTATGTCTGAATCCTAGTTTAGGAAGGCCACCAAAAATTCTGAGATTTTCATCCCCTACTACAACATTTTCCATCAAGATAAAACTGCCAAAGGGGGAGGAGTTGCAATCTACTGCAGAGATAGCCTGCAAAGTTCTGTCATACATTCCAGGTCTATGCCCAAACAGTTCAAGCTTCTAATTTTAAAAATGAATCTCTCCAGAAATAAGTCTCTCACTGTTGCCGCCTGTTATAGACCCCCTCAGCTCCCTGCTGTGCCCTGGACACCATATGTGAATTGATTGCCGCCCATCTATCTTCAGAGTTCGTTCTGCTAGGTGACCTAAACTGGGATATGCTTAACACCCCGGCCGTCCTACAATCTAAGCTAGATGCCCTCAATCTCACACAAATTATCAAGGAACCCACCAGGTACAACTCTAAATCCGTAAACATGGGCACCCTCATAGATATCATCCTGACCACCTTTTCTGTCTTCAACCAGGATCTCAGCGATCACTGCCTCATTGCCTGCGTCCGTAATGGGTCCGCGGTCAAACCACCCCTCATCACTGAGCAGGCCTTTCTAATCGACCTGGCCCGAGTATCCTGGAAGGATATTGATATCATTCTGTCAGCAGAGGATGCCTGGTTATTCTTTAAAAGTGCTTTCCTCACCATCTTAAATAAGCATGCCCCATTCAAAAATTTTAGAACTAAGAACAGATATAGCCCTTGGTTCACTCCAGACTTGATTGTGGCGTACTGCGTAAAACATCCTGTGGCGTACTGCATTAGCATCGAATAGCCCCCGCGATATGCAACTTTTCAGGGAAGTTAGGAACCAATATACACAGGCAGTTGGGAAAGCAAAGGCTAGCTTTTTCAAACAGAAATTTGCACCCTGTAGCTCAAACTCCCAAAAGTTCTGGGACACTGTAAAGTCCATGGAGAATAAGAGCACCTCCTCCCAGCTGCACTGAGGCTAGGAAACACTCACCACTGATAAATCTCCGATAATCGATCACATGACTAGAATTTGAAACATTGTGATTTGAGAGACACAAAGTAACAATAGCCTATTATTAAAGGGTTAGGCAATACTGGGCTCTCACCATCATCACGATCATTATTCACATTATTCCAATTTAATGAAGTCACAATTATCAGCTTTCGTATTGACATCAGTGAGCAGGCTATCTGGGTGAGGAAAGACATGGGTAGGCCTAACAAAAGAAAACATCTGAAAATGATGACATTTCAGACACAGAAATCCAATGTTTATATAAAATGCTTTCCCCCCTACATTTTAAACAGTCTAATAAGTCCATTTAATATAGGAAAACCTCGCCAAATCCATTTGATCTATGTAATTTCATTTAGTCTCATTATGATACGGAAAATGTAGGCTATTTCATATTTTACCATTTGAGTTGACTCTATAGCCTATTATACTAAAAGATCTACCCAGCATCTTTTAAAACTATTTTTATATTCACCTCATGTCTAAATAATTATTAACTTAAGGTTCTCACCAACAGTGCAGAAGGCTACACATTGCACAAGACGAGTATAGGCTATTTTAAGAGATTTAAGAGAGAATGAATGCAAACGTATGCCACTAATGAACAATAACTAGGCCCAATCGATTACCTTTGAAACTATCCTCTTTGAACTACCAGATCTGAATAAATGGGTTAGATGGATGGCTTTGATTTTTATTTGATTTTTATTTCACCTTTATTTAACCAGGTAGGCTAGTTGAGAACAAGTTCTCATTTGCAACTGCGACCTGGCCAAGATAAAGCATAGCAGTGTGAACAGACAACAACACAGAGTTACACATGGAGTAAACAATAAACAAGTCAATAACATGGTAGAAAAAAGAGAATCTATATACAATGTGTGCAAAAGGCATGAGGTAGGCAATAAATCGAATAATTACAATTTAGCAGATTAACACTGGAGTGATAAATCATCAGATGATCATGTGCAAGAAGAGATACTGGTGTGCAAAAGAGCAGAAAAGTAAATAAATAAAAGCAGTATGGGGGTGAGGTAGGTAAATTGGGTGGGTAGTTTACAGATGGACTATGTACAGCTGCAGCGATCGGTTAGCTGCTCAGATAGCAGATTTTTAAAGTTGTTGAGGGAGATAAAAGTCTCCAACTTCAGAGATTTTTGCAATTCGTTCCAGTCGCAGGCAGCAGAGAACTGGAAGGAAAGGCGTCCAAATGAGGTTTTGGCTTTAGGGATGATCAGTGAGATACACCTGCTGGAGCGCGTGCTACAGGTGGGTGTAGCCATCGTGACCAGTGAACTGAGATAAGGCGGCACTTTACCTAGCATAGCCTTGTAGATGACCTGGAGCCAGTGGGTCTGACGACGAACATGTAGCGAGGGCCAGCCGACTAGGGCATACAGGTCGCAGTGGTGGGTCGTATAAGGTGCTTTAGTAACAAAACGGATGGCACTGTGATAAACTGCATCCAGTTTGCTGATAGTCCAGCAATCGAATTGCAAGTCGTTTATATGCTAATAGTAAAAGTATTCTGCATTGCTACCCTCAGCATTCATTATTCTCAGAGGTCAGAACAAGCAACAGGGACTTCACCAGAGCTTCATAACCAGGAACGCAGCCCTGAAGACCAGGGGCTGACGGGGACATATACTGAGAAAAACATAGCCTTTTCTAAAATAATTTCCTGAAATTATACATGACTGGATACATTACAATAATATTTTTTTATACCACACAAATGACCAAAATGACAAGACACTGCAAAATTAATCTGAGAAAAATGAGCACCTAGCCTACTTGGACACTTCTTCATGACACATCCATTTCAACAAAATGGATGTTGGTCTCAATGACAATCCGTATGAGACCAGAATGTTAAGCACATTCTTGAAAGATTTGGACCTGAACTAGTTTTTAATGGCGATTCATTGTCATGTAGCCTTGTTGTATTTTTTGGTTATTTTAAAGAAAATGTTTTAGGCCTATTTCTTTTTTCCCCCCATATTTTTTTGTATTTTGGTAAGCTTTTTTGTTGATTAAAGGTTTCATAGTGAATGGTTGATGTTAATGGACAGTGTAGTAATAAAAAATAAAAAATAATAATAATAATAAAAAAAAAAATAAAAAAAAAAGGAAGATGGGGCCTCCCGGGTGGCACAGTGGTCTAGGGCACTGCATCGCAGTGCTAACTGCGCCACCAGAGTCTCTGGGTTCGCGCCCAGGCTCTGTCGCAGCCGGCCGCGACCGGGAGGTCCGTGGGGCGACGCACAATTGGCATAGCGTCGTCCGGGGTAGGGAGGGTTTGGCCGGTAGGGATATCCTTGTCTCATCGCGCTCCAGCGACTCCTGTGGCGGGCCGGGCGCAGTGTGCGCCAACCAAGGGGGCCAGGTACACGGTGTTTCCTCCGACACATTGGTGCGGCTGGCTTCCGGGTTGGAGGCGCGCTGTGTTAAGAAGCAGTACGGCTGGTTGGGTTGTGCTTCGGAGGACGCATGGTTTTCGACCTTCGTCTCTCCCGAGCCCGTACGGGAGTTGTAGCGATGAGACAAGGTAGTAATTACTAGCGATTGGATACCACGAAAAAATTGGGGAGAAAATGGGATAAAAATTTTTAAAAAAAAATAATAATTTTAAAAAAAGAAGATAAAACAAAAATACATTGTAGAAACTAGATATTGACATATGAACAAATCTATATAGGCCTGGGCTACAATACTTTGCCAATATGAAGGAATCTATGTACAATATTTGTAGCCATACATGATTTAATGAAAAGCAGTAAACATACACATTTAATAACAGACTCATAAACACAATCCTGCAATAGTCTACAGCTGGCTCCACAGCTTCCCCAGCGCTTCACAGCTTCCCGGTGAAACTCAACTTAAATGTAGCCTACGTATTGTGGCGGTGCAAGAGCAGCACTGAGTGTGAAAGACAGAGAGGAAGAGTAACAGAAAGACAGAATGTCTGTTTTAGACAGTGTGTGTGTGAGACCGTATGGTGTTTGGCCTCAAACTCATCAAGAATCTGATTTGAGAGTAGCAGTGTCTGTACTGTGTGTCTCATATCACAGAGACTGAGGGAGGAAGATCTATCAGAAAGAATGCAGGCGTTTCTTGTCTGCGAGTAGCTGTGTGTGAAAGTCGAGGGGTTATTGACTCTTTCTACCCTAAATAACCGTGTGTATAATGTTGTGTTTTGGACTGCAAGTGGAACCCAACCACACCACTCACCTAAACTAAAGATAAACATTCTGTATTTGTGCTGGCTGCTGCTTGTGTGTGTGTGCGCGCCACACTTAAATAATTTCAGCACATTAAGCAATGACATTCAGAAGCCAGTATTGATGATTGACATATTTATTAGTTTGATATCTTAACGTACAGGCTAGGGTTTGACAACAGTAACATACCTATTACTTATACAGAAATGAACCACCAGCAGCCACGCCCTTTACCAAATACTTCTGACCTCAGAAAGCACACACACACACGTATGGGTTAGATGCAGTGTGGTGTTGGGGTGAAGGTATGATGTAACCCTGTACACACAACTAGTTAGCTTTTCAGACCCTGACTCAGGGTGGATCCCTCTCCCAGTCCCAAATCTAGCCTATTTCATTTGTCTCTAGCCTTTACCACTTACACAACCCTTTTTAATCCCCTGGACACTTCTGAGGAAGAAGACTATCTCTTATAGGATTGAGACCCAGCCCACTCTGGAAGACACTTTGGCATCACGATCTGTGGATAAAAACCCATCATATAACATATTAAGATTTTTAAATAACTATGTCAAACAGATTCCTTTAAGTCAAACATCTCCTCAGCTGTGAGGAAAAACCTTGGTGGTTGTGACACCATCACCAAGTGCTTTAAAAACATAAAACCACATAACATTAAGGACATGCTCTGAGAGAAAGGAGGGAGAGAGAGAGAGCTCTTTTGATACTGATGGGATGATAGAGCATGATTGTAGCATAGATGCAGTAAAGAGATCAATCGAACTTGACCAAAATAATGGAATTGCCATGGAAATGCGTGGGGGAAAGATCACGAGTCTCTAAAAATCAGAGTATAATGCTGGTATGGATGTCAACCCCAACACATGTTCATGTCATCGTTACCAATCAACTGCATTACAGTTAAAAATAAAATTTGACTACCTCTGATTTCTGTATGCTAGCCAGCTTATGTGAATGTGAGTTTGCTAAATGCTATCATCTGCGTCCCATGCAGCAAAATAACTCAAAATCGGACTTAAGCACCGACATTGTGGGCCTGTTACAATACAAAAATCATATTTGTAATTGATGAATATCCACTTCGTAGATCAGATTTGTTGAATGTGCGCCAATCTGGTCAATGGAACATATGCATTCCATTAACTCCTTCACCAAAACTATGTGAAACTGTATGTATATGGAAGACACACACCCAGGTGAAAGCATGTAGCAGGGTTACAGGGTCTGATGCTGGGGTATAAACCAAAACACAGCTGTCATTATTGCCTCATTTCAACACACACAGCAAACCGCTTTCCGATACATCTGAATTGATACCAAAAATAGATAAGTGTTTATTTATATACTGTTTACATAATACGTTTACATTATACCACAACCTAATACAGGTTCAAATGTCACAATATTACATTTACACAGCTCTGTGGAGGGGTGATATGGAAGGGTGTGACTGTTTGTGTATGTCTGACGCTTTGTGTGTGTGTGTGCGCTCAGGTAGTGGTGTGTGTGTATGCCTCACGCTGTGTTTGTGTGTGTATATATAGTCTCATCTGTGTGTGTGTACTCATGCTGTGTGTTTGTGTGACGTCACACAGGTGTGCTTTCATCACATCCACAGGACTGCTCTTTTAACCTGAGAATATATCCCAAATCTCCCACACACACCCACACGCAAGCGAAGAGACAGCACAGACACAATCAATATCTTCACTACTTGTAATAGTCCACACAAAGAGAGAGAAAGATAGTGGTTGATTTTCATAATCATTCTGGATTTTCTATAATAAAATGATTGAGTCAAATAAATTAAACTAGGAACACATTTTGGCTTTGAGGATCTTACAGTCAGTACTGACTACCCATTCCCCTCCTCCCCAGGCCTCAGACTTTGCTCTGGGCTGAGGAAGACTACAGCGGGAGTAAAGTATCTCGTCTCTAAGTCTCAAGACTACATAAAGCTGGATCACCTGCGTGTGCTAGAGCTGCATGATAGCCCACAAAAATGAATAGCAATTCTTTTTAACCAAATATTGCGATTTGACTCGTGATGAAGATCAAAACACTTGGGTGAACTGTTGGAATCATAGAAACACAATGACGTACAGTACCAGTCAAAAGTTTGGACACACCTACTCATTCAAGTGTTTTCACTATTTTCTACATTGTAGAATAACAGTGAAGACGTCAACACTATGAAATAACACATATGGAATCATGTAGTAACCAAAGAAGTGTTAAATCAAAATATATTTTATATTCTTCAAAGTAGCCACCCTTTGCCTTGATGACAGCGTTGCAAATTCTTGGCATTCTCTCAACCAGCTTCATGGAGGTAGTCACTTGGAATACCTTTCCAACAATCTTGAAGGAGTACCCACATATGCGAAGCACCTGTTGGAGCTTTCCAGTGTAGAAAATAGTAAAAATAAAGAAAAACCTTGAATGAGTAGGTATGTCCAAAATTTTGACTGGTACTGTATATTAGGAAGCAAAGTGGAAAGAAGCATCGGTCTTGTTTAGAACAATCTGTGGACTGCATTTGACAGAGGAGGAGGAAATGCGCTGCTTGATTGACAGGGGTAGAGTCTTGGTGTGAGTGGGAATATGCTGCAAGAGGGACGACAGAGTAAACTATAAAAACTTTCCTTACTTAGTGGCGTTTTAAAACTATTGCTGCAATTTTGGATGTTGAGACAAGGACATTACACATGTCAATATTTAATGTGAATTTGATTAATTGTGCAGCACTAACGCGCACACACACACACGTCATGTCCCAGTGTGTAGTGTGGTGATAGGTGTGTAGGAGAGACTTCAGCAGAAGGGCAGGTACAAACAACACATTAATCTGTTTATTGGTTGTTGGTGTTTAGGAGCTGTGGTCTGGATTCTGAATGGGCTTTTCTCTTCTGCTTTTTGTCCCGCTCATCCACCATAGATGTCCGTGACACGGACCAATGACAGGGCAGCACTGCTCACAAATACAGGTTGTTGCATGGCATAGAGTGTTGTTGGGAAGTAGAGTGTTGTTGGGAAGTGGAGTGTGGTTGTGTTAACTAGGGAATGGAGTGTGTATGTGTGTGAGTGTCGTGGTAGCGCAGTACTAGGCCGGTCCGTTTGCTGAGGAGGGTGTCTCTCTGTGGGGAGAGTGGAGGGGGTAGTGTCAGTGAAGAAGCAGGTACACAACACAGACAGACAGAAACACACTTACTTTGTGATGGTGGCAGGCCGATCTGTGAGAGGAGCAGCTGTGGCATTAAGCAGGTCTTCTCCACCCATCACCCTCTTTTTCTCCTTTTCCTTCTCTTTCATGTCAACCTCACTGTAAAAGTAGAAAGGCACAACTAAGAACATCTTGGTTGTGTCTCAAATAGCAGCCTATTTCTTGTACAGGGCACTATTATTAGACAGAGCACTATGTGGCAGGTCTATGTGGTTCTGGCCAAAAGTAGTGCACTATTTGGGACTTTCTAGCCTTTTCAGATTTGCCCCTTGTAGACCTAGAGTAGAGAGGCATAGTAATAGGGTCAGAGAAGAACGGAGGGATGTCCAGCCAAAGGTCACACACACAAACAGTTAGTTATCATGCAGCTGCACACAACGTTCAATGCCTTTAATTAACCTGTGGCCAACACATACCATTGGTGTTTGGTCTGCAAAGTGTTGTACACTCTGTAACACACTCCCAACGCAACAAACTCCACAGGCAACACACTCAGTGGTTGGAGACCTCCTACACTACATAAGGAGGAGAGGGGAGGAAATGGGGGAGTGGAGGAAAGGGGAGTGGAATTGGAAGAGAGAGGAGACGAAATTAGAGAGTAGAGGAGAGGAAGAGAATGAAAGGAAAGAGGTGGGAGGGATGAGTATTGGGACAGTGGGAAGGAGAGAAGGTAAGATGAGATGAGTGGTGTAGACAGTAAGGCAGGGAGGGGAACATAGACCAGGCACCAGAACTAATCAGTTGGCAGGGGCCTTTGATTTCCATAGGAGGGCACGTTTTTTTTAACGGGACCTCCCATCTGTGCACGTGCATTCACAATTTTTTTGAATGGATGTAATAGTAAAGACCATAGGGAGCTGGTGAGTTTCAAGTCTGGGGAAGCTTACAATTTATCCTACCAATCTGCGAACCAGTTATGATTATTTTTACATGCGCATTTTTCGTGGAACAGTTTAATTTCGAAAATGTTTGTTTCTCAAAATCATTGTCACGTGGTTAATCATAAAAGTAAAATGATAAAAATCAGAAAATGTAAATGACACTATTGGGAGAGCACAAGCCTCTGCCATATGGACACATTGATACACTGTGATCCACTTGCAGCTAAAGAAATGAGAGCATAACTCAGATGGAGCAGTAGGCCTATAACTTCCATTGTCAATTAAGTCAAATACATTGCCCGACAAATAAAAAACAGCGGAAAATATCCTGATGAAAATTCTGGTTCTTTCAAATCACATTCATCTCTTTGTTCTGCCTCCCTTTCTATCTGTCTTGAACTATTCCTAGTGAAGTGCAACATTCTAGGAACCGAAAGGTTGCTGGTTCAAATCCCGAGCTATGTGAAAAATCTGCCAATTGAGCAAGGCACTTATCCCTAACCGCAGAGTTGTGTGAGCTCGGGCAGGGACTGTAAGCTGTTTATGACGTTTCCACTGGGATCATCAGATCGTGATATTTAGCTCTTTCACGCGGCTTGGTGATAAGCGAGGCCAGGAGTGTTGGAAAGATATTTCAAATACTGAGGAACTATCATTCGCAATGGATGCTAAAAAACTTTGTTGACTTGTGTGAGGTGAAAAAAAAAAAAAAAGTGGTGCACATGGTGAGTTAAGACACTGCCAAATGAGTACTTTCCTACATACAGTGCATTTGGGAAGTATTCAGACCCCTTGACTTAACACATTTTGTTACTTTACAGCCTTATTCTAAATTGGATTCAATTACCCCCCCCATCAATCTACTCTTAAAAAAAACAAATAAAAAACAGAAATACCTTAATTATTCAGACCCTTTGCAATGAGACTAAATTGAGCTCAGGTGCATCCCGTTTCCATTGATCATCCTTGAGATGTGGTAAATTCAATTGATTGGGCATGATTTGGAAAGGTACACTCCTGTCTATATACAGTACAAGTCAAGTTTGGATACACCTACTCATTCAAGGGTTTTTCTTTAATTGTACTATTTTCTACATCGTAGAATAATAGTGAAGACATCAAAACTATGAATTAACACATACGGAATCATGTAGTAACCAAAAAAGTGTTAAATCAAAATATGTTTTACATTTGAGATTCTTCAAAGTAGCCACCATTTGCCCTGACAGCTTTGCACACTCTTGGCACTCTCAACCTGCTTCACCTAGAATGCTTTTCCAACAGTCTTGAAGGACTTCCCACATATGCTGAGCACCTGTTGGCTGCTTTTACTTCACTCTGCGGTCCAACTCCTCCCAAACCATCTCAATTGGGTTGAGGTTGGGTAATTGTGGAGGCCAGGTCATCTGATGCAGAACTCCATCACTCTCCTTCTTGGTCAAATAGCGCTTACACAGCCTGGAGGTGTGTTGGGTCATTGTCCTGTTGAAAAACAAATTATAGTCCCACTACGCGCAAACCAGATGGGATGGCATATCGCTGCAGAATGCTGTTGTAGCCATGCTGGTTAAGTGTGCCTTGAATTCTAAATAAATCACTGACAGTGTCACCAGCAAAGCACCCCCACACCATCTCACCACCTCCTCCATGCTTCACGGTGGGAACCACACATGCGGAGATCATCCGTACACCTACTCTGCGTCTCACAAAGACACGGAGGTTAGAACCAAAAATCTCAAATTTGGACTCATCTGACCAAAGGACAGATTTCCAACAATCTAATGTCCATTGCTTGTGTTCCTTTGCCCAAGCAAGTCTCTTCTTATTGGTGTCCATTAGAAGTGGTTTCTTTGCAATGAAGGCCATGAAGGCCTGATTCATGCAGTCTCCTCTGAACAGTTGATGTTGAGATGTCTGTTACTTGAACATTTATTTGGGCTGCAATTTCTGAGGCTGGTAAGTCTAATGAACCTCTGCAGCAGAGGTAACTCTGGGTCTTCCTTTCCTGTGGCGGTCCTCACGAGAGCCAGTTTCATCATAAGCTTGATGGTTTTTATAACTGCACTTTAAGAAACTTTGAAAGTTCTTGACATTTTCTGGATTGACTGACCTTCATGTCTTAAAGTAATGGACTGTCATTTATCTTTGCTCATTTGAGCTGTTCTTGCCATAATATAGACCGCGTCTTTTACCAAATAGGGCTACCTTCTGTATATACAAACCCTACCTTGTTACAACACAAGTGATTGTCTCAAATGCATTGAGGAAAGAAATTCCACAATTGAACTTTTAACCGGTTGAGTTAACATGCGCTAATGTGATTAGCATGACAATTGTAAGTAACAGCAAACTTTCCAGGACAGACCTGTCTTATATGGGCAGAAAGCTTAAATTCTTGTTAATCTAACTGCACTATCCAATTTACAGTAGTGAAAAAATACCATGCCATTGTTTGAGGAGAGTGCACAACAACAAAAATTATCACGCCAACTGGTTTGATACATTCACCTCTGAAGGTAAATAATGTACTTAAATTCAGTAATCTTGCTCTGATTTTTCATCCAGAGGGTCCCAGAGAGAAAATGTAGCAAAGTTTTGTTTGATAAAATCCATTTTTATATTAAAATGTAGTAACTGGGTTCTACAGTTTGAACCCCTGCTGTCTCTGGCTCCACACCCACCCCACCCCACCCGGCCATCTAGGTGTGAGAAAGTTTGTGTATGAGCTAATGATCCATCATGTAGGAAATTACTGGTAGTGTGTACACTTAAATGTTGTATTACCTTATCATTTTTATATGTTCTCTATAGTTATGTATCATGTATCAATTGTATCAATTGACCAATTCAGCACATTTGGGCAAACTTGATACAAAATATTGTCCAGTATTGCAATGCTTCACTGGATCAATCAGAAACTTTGCACACACTGCAGGCATCTAGTGGCCAAAATCTAAATTGTGCTTAAACTGCAATATTATGGCATTTCTCAATGGAACAAAAACAATTTTGAAAACGCATGTTTTTTTGTTTGTATTATCTTTTACTAGATCTAATGTGTTATATTCTCCGAACATTAATTTCACATTTCTAAACTTCAAAGGGTTTCCTTTCAAATGGTATCAAGAAAAGACATATCCTTGCTTCAGGTTCTGAGCTGCAGGCAGTTAGATTTGAGTGTCAATTAAGGAGAAAATAAAAATATATATTTTTATTTTTAAAAAGGGTCCGATCCTTAAGGGGCGTTAACAAGGCACACCTTTTATTTCAAATGCATTCCAGGTGACTACCTCATGAAGCTGGTTGAGATAATGCCAAGAGTGTGCAAAGCTATCATCAAGGCAAAGGATGGCTACTTTGAAGAATATCAAATATATTTAATAACACTTTTTTGGTTACTACATGATTCCATGTGTTATTTTATAATTTTGATGTCTTCACTATTATTCTACAAATGAAGAAAATAGTCTAAATAAATAAAAACCCTATGTCCAAACTTTTGACTGGTACTGTAGTTGACAGTGCATGTCAGAGCAAAAACCAAGTCATGAGGTCGAAGGAATTTTCTGTAGAGCTCCGAGACAAGATTGTGTCGAGGCACAGCACAGATCTGGGGAAGAGTACGACAAAATGCCTGCAGCATTGAAGGTCTCCAACAATGTGGCCTCCATCATTCTTAAATTGAAGACGTTTGGAACCACCAAGACTCATCCTAGAGCTGGCCGCCTGGCCAAACTGAGCAATCGGGGGGAGAAGGGCCTTGGTCAGGGAGGTGACCTAGAACCCAATGGTCACTCTGACAGAGCTCCTCTGTGGAGATGGGAGAACCTTCCAGAAGGACAATCATCTCTGCAGCACTCCACCAATCGGGCATATATTGTAGCGTGGCCAGACGGACGCCAACCCTCACTTTAATAACTCTACCTACATGTACATATTATCTCGACACTGGTGCCCCCGCACCGGTACCCCCTGTTTATAGCACCGCTACTATTATTTACTGCTGCTCTTTAATTATTTTTTATTCTTACTTTTTCTGGGGTGGGGTATTTTCTTAAATGCATTGTTGGTTAAGGTCTTGTAAGTAAGCATTTCACTGTAAGGTCTACACCTGTTATATTTGGCATGTGACAAATACAATTTGATTTGACATAACAGCCCACTTGGAGTTTGCTAATGAGAAACAAGAATCTCTGGTCTGAACTCTTCGGCCTGAATGCCAAGCGTCATGTCTGGAGGAAACCTGGCACCATCCCTACGGTGAAGTATGGTGGTGGCAGCCTCCAACCTGACAGAGTTTGAGAGGATCTGCAGAGAAGGGAGAAACTCCACAAATACAGGTGTGCCAAGTTTGTAGCGTCATACCCAAGAAGACAAAGCTGTAATCGCTGCCAAAAGGTGATTCAACAAAGTACTGAGTAAAAGGTCTGAATACTTATGTAATTGTGATCAGTTTAAAAAAAGATCTACTTGCAAAAATGTCTATAACCTGTTTTTGCTTTGTCATTATGGTCTATTGTTTGTAGATTAATGAGGGACTGTCACGTAACAAAATGCGGAAAAAGTGAAGGGGTCTGAATTCTTTCCAAATGCACTGTAAATACCTGGTGAAGCCAGCTCTCTCATTCTTGACATTCATGTTAAGTCTGATGGTCTCCAGTCTGGCGGTTGTGACGATGGGCTCTGTAGTGACCATTTCCTTGGATACTATCTCCATAGTAACAGATTCAGTCTTTTCCTCCTCTTCCTCACTGTCTGAGCCTCCTGATGAAGAGGTGTCTGATGCTACCAGGGGAGCCTTCCTCGCCACACACACACTCCACACACATGCTGCAGAGAAAACACACATGCTCTGCAAAGTGAACACACTTTGCATTAGGAACACCTGCTCTTTCCATGACAGACTGACCAGCTATGATCCCTCATTGATGTCACTTGTTAAATCCACTTCAAATCAGTGTAAATGAAGGGGAGGAGACAGGTTAAAGAAGTATTTTTACTTCTTGAGACAACTGAGACATAGATTGTGTACGTGTGCCATTCAGAGTGTGAATGGGCAAGACAAAAGATTAAAGTGCCATTGAACTGGGTATGGTAGTAGGTGCCAGGCGCACCGGTTTGAGTGTGTTAAGAACCGCAACACTGCTGGGTTTTTCAACAATTCCTGTGTGTATCAAGAATGATCCACCACCCAAAGGATATCCATCAAACTTGACAACTGTGGGAAGCATTGGAGTCAACATGGGCCAGCATCCCTGTGGAACACTTTCGACACCTTGTAGAGTCCACGCCCTGACGAATTGAGGCGGTTCTGAGGACAAAAGGGGGTGCAACTCAGGAAGGTGTTTCTAATGTTTTGTACACTCAGTGTACACAAACACAACTCACAATGCAGGGAGAGCACACACAGACTTACGGTTCATTCCCTGGCTGGGTTTAGTTTTGTCTGACCCACAGATCTCTGAGTCCACTGGAGAAGTGCACCTCAAACCTGTCTCTGAACTGAACACACACAAACACACGTGTCAGAATATAATCCTATACATGAGCAGCAGAAGGTTAAAAAAGATGGGCTGAAACGTGGCTGCACTCACCAGCAAAAGGGCTGAAAGTCAGTGAACTTGGCCCAGCCCTTCTCAGCCTCTGTAGTTACAGGCTGTGGGGCAGGGCTTCCCCATGCGTCTACGCCCACTCCGGGCATGGGGGCGTGGCTACCCCATGGGTCAACGCCCACTCCAGGCTTGGGGGAGGGGCTACCCCATGGGTCAACGCCCACTCCAGGCTTGGGGGAGGGGCTACCCCATGGGTCAACGCCCACTCCAGGCTTGGGGGAGGGGCTACCCCATGGGTCAACGCCCACTCCAGGCTTGGGGGCGGGGCTACCCCATGGGTCCACTCCAGATGAGTGGGAGTTAAAGTTCACCTCCCCGAAACTAGCTGCCCAGCCAGGGTCTGAGAGAAACGACAACTCAGAGTAAGCACCAGACACACAAACAAATCAGGCAGAAACTTATACTACCACAGCAACACACAACCCAAGAAAACTAGAACCACACACAACCACAAAAACACCCACAAACAAAAACACTCCGCAGCAAACCCATGAAATACCCCCACCCACACAAGCAGACCTGGGGTCAAATAGTCATCCTTACTCTGTGCAGTCTCCATCTGGCTGATGTTCTTGCTGTGTTCAGTCTGACATGTGACCTCATTAGGCACCTCCCCCTCCTTTGTGTCAGAACCTGTTGACTTATCAGGAGTATCGCTCATTCCATCACTCTGAGCCAATCCAACAGACATCTGTGGCCCCCCAAACCTGAGAAACCAAGAGAGAGCATTACTTGTGTGTGTGTGTGTGTCTGTATGTAGATCTGCTGTCTAAATTTGATCACTCTGTTTTCACAATGAATTTTCCTGAGCATCAGGAAAGGCAAATTCTAGTATATTCAAGGTTTAAAAAGGCTTCTAAAGTTTGTAACTTTAAAATGTCAGATTTGAATTTTCCCAACCCCAAAAAATATTTCCATTAACTAGAATTCACATTTCCCGTTGAAGGATTATTTTCCTGCTGTGAGAAGCAGGCTCAAATTAAGATAGCATATACTGTATGTAGGCCTGTGTGTGTGTACACATAGTCCTGGTGTGTTGTATTGTTAATCTGAGTTTGTGTGTACCTGGTCCTAGACTTGGTGTGCATAGTATAGTTGATCTCTCTCTCCTCCCAGATGTCTTCTTCCTCGCTATCATCAAACAACTGGATCTTCTCCTTAGTGCAGGCCTCAAATGCTGCAGTCTTAGCCTGTGAGCGCACGCAAACACAGAAATGTATACTTATAGATTCTCTGCATGACTGTACTCCAAGACCATTTTAGGTAATGACAGACAGTAAATTTCAAAACTGGAAGCACATATGAGGTAGAGGCTATTGACTCAGTCACTCACAGTGTCCTCTGTGTCCACGTTGAATTTGATCTCTTTGATCCGGTCAAAGGTGGCGCTGCAGCACAGAACATACATAGATCAACCTCAGTCACAATCAAGTCAGAACCCCTTAGGGAACTTACTTGTTGTCGCGTTTGTGCGTCTTACCTGATGTTGTCGCCGTGTTCTGAGAACTCGTCGTCATTGAAGCCAAACTGATCCACAAAGTTAGCAGTCATCTGCTGGATCTGGTAGTCTGAGAATGTCTGTAAGATATCAGTCATATAAAACAGAACTAGATCATGGTAGCTACCAGGACAGAGTAGGAGCAGTAGATGGCTCTCTAAATTTGTGTACCTGTTGCAGTGACAGCTCTTTGGGGAAGGGACTCTGTCGGTCATCGTCTTCACTGGAGGAGCGCAGGTTGTGAGACACCTGGAACACACAGAAGCCAGGGGTTTTACATGTGTATGTATACTGAACAAAAAATAAAACATAAGTTGTAAAGTGTTGGTCCTATGTTTCATGAGCTGAAATAAAACATCCTAGAATTTTTATTTTATTTCTCAAATTTGGTGCAAAAATTTGTTTACATCCCTGTAAGTGAACATTTCTCCTTTACCAAGATAATCTATCCACCTGACAGGTGTGGCATATCAAGAAGTTGATTAAACAGCATGATCATTACACAGGTACATCTTGTGCTGGGGACAATAAAAAGCCATTAAAATGTGCAGTTGTCACACAATGCCACAGATGTTTCAAGTTTGGAGGGAGTGTGCAATTGGCATGCTTACTTCAGGAATGTTCACCAGAGCTGTTTCCAGAGAATTTAATGAATTTCTCTACCATAAGCCGCTTTCAACATCATTTTAGAGAATCTGGTGAACCGGCCTCACAACCGCAGACCACGTGTAACCACGCCAGCCCAGGACCTCCACATCCGGCTTGTTCACCAGCTGGATCGTCTCAGACCAACCACCAGGACAGCTGATGAAACTGAGGAGTATTTGTATGTAATAAAGCCGTTTTGTGGGGAAAAACTCATTCGGATTGGTTGGGCCTGGCTCCCCAGTGGGTGGGTCTATGCCCTCCCAGGCTGCGCTCCTGCCCAGTCATGTGAAATCCATCGATTAGGACCAAATGTATTTATTTAAATTGACTGATTTCCTTATATGAACTGAAACTCAGTAAAATCTTAGAAATGGTTGCGTTTATATTTGTGGTATGCAGAGTTCCCCCTATATTAATTTAGCTGCTAAACGGTTGCAAAATAAATTATTATATATAAAAAACACAGCGTTCGGAAAGTATTCCGACCCCTTGACTTTTTCCAAATGTTGTTACGTTACAGCCTTATTCTAAAATGAATTAATGTTTTTAAAAACAATCTACACACAATATCCCATAATGACAAAGCGAAAACAGGTTAAATGTTTTTGTAAATTCATACAAATACCTTATTTACATAAGTATTCAGACCATTTGCTATGAGACTGGAAATTGAGCTCAGGTACATCCCGTTTCCATTGATCATCCTTGAGATGTTTCTACAACTTTGAGTCCACCTCTGGTAAATTCAATTGATTGGACATGATTTGGAAAAGCACACCCATGTCTATACAAAAAGGTCCCACAGTTGACAGTGCATGTCAGAGCAAAAACCAAGCCATGAGGTCGAAGGAATTGACCGTAGAGCTCCGAGACAAGATTGTGTCAAGGCACAGATCTGGGGAACAGTACCAAAACATTTCGGCAGCATTGAAGGTCCCCAAGAAGACAGTGGCCTCCATCCTTAAATGGAAGAAGTTTGGAACCACCAAGACTCTTCCTAGAGCTGGACACCCAGCCAAACAGAGCAATCAGGCGAGGAAGGCCTTGGTCAGGGAGGTAAAAAAGAACACGATGGTCACTGACAGAGCTCCAGAGTTCCTCTGTGGAGATGGTAGAACCTTCCAGGACAACCATCTCTGCAGCACTCCACCACTCAGGCCTTTATGGTAGAGTGGCCAGACGGAAGCCACTCCTCAGTAACAAGCACCACCGTCCACTTGGAGTTTGCCAAAAGGCACCTAAAGGACTCTCAGACCATGCGAAACAAGGTTCTTTGGCCTGAATGCCAAACGTCACATCTGTTGGAAACTTGGCACCAACCCTACGATGAAGCATGGTGGCAGCATCATGCTCGGGGGATGTTTTTCAGCGGCAGAGACTGGGGAAACTAGTCAGGATCGAGGGAAAGATGAATGGAGCAAAGTACAGAGATCCTTGATGAAAATATGCTCCAGAACACTCAGGACCTCAGACTGGGTTCACCTTCCAACAGGACAATGACACTATGCACACAGCCAAGACAACACAGGAGTGGCTTCGGGACAAGTCTCTGAATGTCCTTGAGTGACCCAGCCAGAGCCCGGACTTGAACCCGATCCAAGAGCCCTGAAAATAACTGTGCAGCGACGCTCCCCATCCAACCTGACAGAGCTTGACAGGATCTGCAAAGGGATAAACTCCCCAAATACAGGTGTGCCAAGCTTATACCCAAGAAGACTCAAGGCTATAATCACTGCCAAAGGTGCTTCAACAAAGTACTGAGTAAAGGGTCTGAATACTAATGTAAATGTCATAACATCTATCCAAGATGGCGTAGCAGTGTAGACGTCTTTGTCCTGTCGTGTCCCGTGTCCCTTGTATATATCTTTTTACATCTTTTTCTTAGCATATCTTTTAAAAATACTTTCTTAAACCTCAACTTCTAAATACTCTCCTGCAACCCGCCTCACCCAATGTGGCGTGGATCTGCTTTTTTCTAAAGTATTTCTATTTACTTCTGATCTGGAATCCATCTACTGAAGATAGCCAGCTAACTGCCTACCAGCTATCAGTTAGCAAACCATTGCTAGCGGTCATCAGCTAACCTTTAGCTCGGAAAGCTCTCGCTAGTTCGAACAACGTGACTAAAACCAGAGCATAACGGACCTATTTCTCTCCATATCCCCGGATTCCTACCGCAAACTCTGAACATTTTCATCTGGATCTTCGCAACTAGCTAACCACAATCCCGGGTGACCACTCCTGGCTAGCGTTTACATCCCGGAGCAAGCACCAATTAGCCTGAAGCTAGCCCGGCTAGGGCTCCTGTGCTACCACTGAAGCCCACTCCCGGGCTACAATATCCGGACCCCTTTACTGCCGGTACGGAGCACGGAACCCCGCCGATCCTCTACGACTGGAATACCGACATAATCTGCCCGAGGACTCCAACAGGCCCCTCAGGCGTGACGCCCGCTGAAGGCCCATCCTGCTAACCTACTAGGCCTGTTAGCTACCTAGAGCTACCTGGAACCCTGCTAATTCCACGACTGGTCTATCGACGTCACCGCACGAAGAGGCAAAAACAGACCCCCCCCCCCCCCATCGCGACGCCCCCCAAAGGCTAACTTGCCTGCCCCGGTCTGCTAACTGCTAGCTTATCTTGCAGCTAGCGCAGCCAGGAAGCTAGCACCAGTTAGCAAACACAATTCTACAATTCACAACCTCTCTTTCGCCATCGCTATCCGGCTTGGATTCTCTGTCGACACGACCACGTCTGGTCTGCAGACGTGCCCTCAACCGGTGCCCTCAACCGGCCTCCGTCTGAGCAGACCACCCCCCGGGCTACTAACTTTAAACGCGTGCTAGCTTAGTGGAGGCCTCACTACTCCATCTACGGCTGCCCCCTGGACACTATGATCACTTGGCTACATAGCTGATGCCTGCTTGACTGTCCATTAATTCACGGTACTCCACTCTGTTTATTTGTGTTTTATCTGTCGGCTCTGTGCCTTAACTCAGGATCTGTGTGTAGTTAATCCGACCCTCTCTGCCCAGTCGTCGCCATTTTTACCTTCTGTTGCTGTGTTAGCTGACTAGCTGCTGTTATTTCACCTGCTGTTTTAGCTAGCTCTCCCAATCATGACCTGCAATCACTTTATGCCTTATTGTATGTCTCTCTCTAATATCAATATGCCTTACATACTGTTGTTCAGGCTAGTTATCATTGTTTTGGTTTGCAATGGACCCCGTAGTTCCACTCTCCGTACCTCTGATACCTCCTTTGTCCCACCCCCCACACATGCGGTGACCTCACCCATTGAGACCAGCATGTCCAGAGATACAACCTCTCTTATCACCCAGTGCCTGGGCTTGCCTCCGCTGTACCCGTGCCCCACCATACCCTGGTCTGCACATTATGCCCAGAATCTATTCTACCACGCCCATAAATCTGCTCCTTTTATTCCTTGTCCCCAACGCTCTAGGCGACCAGTTTTGATAGCCTTTAGCCGCACCCTCATTCTACTACTCCTCTGTTCCTCGGGTGATGTGGAGGTAAACCCAGGCCCTGCATGTCCCCAGTCACCCTCATTTGTTGACTTCTGTGATCGAAAAAGCCTTGGCCTCATGCATGTCAACATCAGAAGCCTCCTCCCCAAGTTTGCCTTACTCACCGCTTTAGCACACTCTGCCAACCCTGATGTCCTTGCCGTGTCTGAATCCTGGCTTAGGAAGGCCACCAAAAACTCTGAGATTTCCATACCCAACTATAACACTTTCCGTCAAGATAGAACTGCCAAAGGGGGAGGAGTTGCAATCTACTGCAGAGATAGCCTGCAAAGTTCTGTCATACTTTCCAAGTCTATGCCCAAACAGTTCGAACTTCTAATTTTAAAAATTAATCTCTCCAGAAATAAGTCTCCCACTGTTGCCGCCTGCTACCGACCCCCCTCAGCTCCCAGCTGTGCCCTGGACACCATCTGTGAATTGATCGCTCCCCATCTAGCTTCAGAGTTTGTTCTGTTAGGTGACCTAAACTGGGATATGCTTAACACCCCGGCAGTCCTACAATCTAAGCTTGATGCCCTCAATCTCACACAAATCATCAAGGAACCCACCAGGTACAACCCTAAATCCGTAAACATGGGCACCCTAATAGACATTATCCTGACCAACTTGCCCTCCAAATACACCTCTGCTGTCTTCAATCAATATCTCAGCGATCACTGCCTCATTGCCTGTATCCGCCACGGGTCCACGGTCAAACGACCACCCCTCATCACTGTCAAACGCTCCCTGAAACACTTCTGCGAGCAGGCCTTTCTAATCGACCTGGCCCGGGTACCCTGGAAGGATATTGACCTCATCCCGTCAGTTGAGGATGCCTGGTCATTCTTTAAAAGTTACTTCCTCACCATATTAGACAAGCATGCTCCGTTCAAAAAATGCAGAACCAAGAACAGATATAGCCCTTGGTTCACTCCAGACCTGACTGCCCTCGACCAGCACAAAAACATCCTGTGGCGAACTGCAATAGCATCGAAGAGCCCCCGTGATATGCAACTGTTCAGGGAAGTCAGGAACCAATACACACAGTCAGTCAGGAAAGCAAAGGCCAGCTTTTTCAAGCAGAAATTTGCATCCTGTAGCTCTAACTCCAAAATGTTCTGGGATACTGTAAAGTCCATGGAAAACAAGAGCACCTCCTCCCAGCTGCCCACTGCACTGAGGCTAGATAACACGGTCACCACTGATAAGTCCGTGATAATCGAAAACTTCAAACATTTCTCAATGGCTGGCCATGCCTTCCACCTGGCGACTCCAACCTTGGCCAACAGCCCCGCCCCCCCCGCTGCTACTCGCCCAAGCCTCCCCAGCTTCTCCTTTACCCATATCCAGATAGCAGATGTTCTGAAAGAGCAGGAAAACCTGGACCCATACAAATCAGCTGGGCTTGACAATCTGGGCCCCCTATTTCTGAAACTGTCCGCTGCCATTGTCGCACCCCCTATTACCAGCCTGTTCAACCTCTCCTTCGTATCATCTGAGATCCCCAAGGATTGGAAAGCTGCCGCTGTCATCCCCCTCTTCAAAGGGGGAGACACCCTGGACCCAAACTGTTACAGACCTATATCCATCCTGCCCTGCCTAGCTAAGGTCTTCGAAAGCCAAGTCAACAAACAGATCACTGACCATCTCGAATCCCACCGTACCTTCTCCGCTGTGCAATCCGGTTTCCGAGCCGGTCACGGGTGCACCTCAGCCACGCTCAAGGTACTAAACGATATCATAACCGCCATCGATAAAAGACATTACTGTGCAGCCGTCTTCATCGACCTGGCCAAGGCTTTCGACTCTGTCAATCACCATATTCTTATCGGCAGACTCAATAGCCTCGGTTTTTCTAATGACTGCCTTGCCTGGTTCACCAACTACTTTGCAGACAGAGTTCAGTGTGTCAAATCGGAGGGCATGTTGTCCGGTCCTCTGGCAGTCTCTATGGGGGTACCACAGGGTTCAATTCTCGGGCCGACTCTTTTCTCTGTATACATCAATGATGTTGCTCTTGCTGCGGGCGATTCCCTGATCCACCTCTACGCAGACGACACCATTCTGTATACTTCCGGCCCTTCCCTGGACACTGTGCTATCTAACCTCCAAACGAGCTTCAATGCCATACAACACTCCTTCCGTGGCCTCCAACTGCTCTTAAACGCTAGTAAAACCAAATGCATGCTTTTCAACCGTTCGCTGCCTGCACCCGCACGCCCGACTAGCTTCACCACCCTGGACGGTTCCGACCTAGAATATGTGGACATCTATAAGTACCTAGGTGTCTGGCTAGACTGCAAACTCTCTTTCCAGACTCATATCAAACATCTCCAATCCAAAATCAAATCTAGAGTCGGCTTTCTATTCCGGAACAAAGCCTCCTTCACTCACGCCGCCAAACTTACCCTAGTAAAACTGACTATCCTACCGATCCTCGACTTCGGCGATGTCATCTACAAAATAGCTTCCAAAACTCTACTCAGCAAACTGGATGCAGTTTATCACAGTGCCATCCGTTTTGTTACTAAAGCACCTTATACGACCCACCACTGCGACCTGTATGTCCTAGTCGGCTGGCCCTCGCTACATGTTCGTCGTCAGACCCACTGGCTCCAGGTCATCTACAAGGCTATGCTAGGTAAAGTGCTGCCTTATCTCAGTTCACTGGTCACGATGGCTACACCCACCCGTAGCACGCGCTCCAGCAGGTGTATCTCACTGATCATCCCTAAAGCCAAAACCTCATTTGGACGCCTTTCCTTCCAGTTCTCTGCTGCCTGCGACTGGAACGAATTGCAAAAATCTCTGAAGTTGGAGACTTTTATCTCCCTCAACAACTTTAAAAATCTGCTATCTGAGCAGCTAACCGATCGCTGCAGCTGTACATAGTCCATCTGTAAACTACCCACCCAATTTACCTACCTCACCCCCATACTGCTTTTATTTATTTACTTTTCTGCTCTTTTGCACACCAGTATCTCTTCTTGCACATGATCATCTGATGATTTATCACTCCAGTGTTAATCTGCTAAATTGTAATTATTCGATTTATTGCCTATATATATATATATATTTCTGCCGAGGCGTGCTTTTAAATGGATAGTCGTTGGCTTATTGACAAAGTCCCCCCCCCCCCGGCTACCCTTGCCACCACTCCTGAAAAAAATGCTTGGGGAAACACTGGTGTGCATTTGTGTGAGCAGGTATGAGTACCAGGTCTACAGTGTTCTTCCTGTTGGTCTCTGTCAGGTCCTGGTCTACAAAGCTCTCCCAGCGCCCCCTGCAATCCTTAGGCAGCTCTGCAACACAGACAGTAGAGAGCTTCACACATACATTTACTCTACGATAAGCTTGCTATGTCCGTAGGCCTAAGTAACACACACAGCCCTACCTGTAATAAGGCTGCTGATCTGGATGCGGACTGGTCCTTTCTCCATGTTACAGACTACAGTATTAGCGATTCTTGTCAGGTGACCCATGTAGCCTCTCCTCATACCCCCCTCCGCCCTGAGAACACACACGTTCATGAGAAAATGTAACATGCACAATTACATTTATAAACGTGTACAACCTACACACTTGTGACACACTATTACACACCAATCACAGATGACAAAACAGGAGCAAAAACAGCTGAACTGTTGAATCTGTTTAACTTTAACAGTTTGAGGGCTCTATTAACAAACCTAACTCAGTGGTAAATCTAAGCGCTGGCAGAGCTTAATAGGTTCAGGGTGTGTCAGAAATATTTTTTATAATTTCACAGAGGGAACTATGAGCGCAATAGCTGGCGGTGGCATGAAATGGCTGGGTTTTGATGAATAAACAAGTTGTCGGTGTGATGAGGGCTTGGCCACTCACTGGCCAATCAACATGTTCCATGGCTTAATACTGAATGCGTTTTGTTTTAGGTTCTGAAGGTTATTGACGGTATTTGCATTGTCATCAACACCAATTCGTCTAGGAGCACAGAATATTCTCATCCTGGTCCATTGTGGATTGATCCTACAGAGTATTAAATAGCATAGGCTACAGTAACAATTAGCAACAGTAAAAAAAAAAGAAGTTTTTTTTTATTTTTTAAATCCAGTGTTTGCTCAATAGCCTGTTTGGAGTGTTGGTGGTCAACGTTGCAATTCTCTTCAACGAGCCTAACCAAGCCTACATGTCTTTACGCATTGCACTTCTCCTAAAATAAGAAAATACTAGGCTCCCATAAATTGTATGTGTGAGGCACGTTCTCAATATAGCCTAGGCCTACCATTGATAATGCATTATAGGACAGAATCATTTAATTAAGTCTAGAGGAGTGTGTCTTTGGTAACCAGAGGAGGCACTTTTTGGAGATGGATACGCGAACAAGCAAAATGAACTCCGACGAATAGACCATTTAAACAAATTTAATGGAAGACTACTTTGCAAGGCCAGGATAAAAAACACAACGCATTGCTGTTGAACCAGCCTTAGTAGCCTCGGGTAAGAGCAGGCTATGGAGGGCTTGATATCAAACAAAAAAAGCAATCTGTTTATTAAAACACCAACAATATTTCTAAATTGGACAGGGTCAGAAGCGTTATCATAAAATCACTTCTCTCGTTCCATGGCACCGTGTACACATGTAGCCTTAAATGTCTTTACTCATAACATTCGTATGTCTATACAAAATACAACTGTATCGTTGCTTATGTGCGAGGTAGATTCTCTAACAAATCTTCCGTTGATATGGCATTATAGGACTGAATAGTTGAGGCGCATGTCTTTGGTAATCAGATGAAGGGAGCTCTTTGAAAATAGAGGGCAAAAACCTAAAATATTTCAACGCACTCTCAGTAGACCATTTAGAATCCTTCATTCATAGGCTACTTGGCTAATGGCCAGGATAAAAAGATGCACCAATGCGATGCTGCTAAAACCAACTTTGATTAAGGGGAGGGTAGGCTATGCTTGGTTTTTAAATAAAATGAGGGGAAAGCAATAATTTTTTTATGTTTGTAAATACGAGATTCACCGGCACATCCCTCTTCCATGGGCACTGTGCATTACGGCTGCACTTCCACTCTCAAAATCCATGTCATTATTAACTGCATTACCCTTAAGACATGCTTTTTGTGGGTGACACGCCTCAAATATTGCCACCCCTCCTCGCGCTAATGTTAGACAGGTAAATTGCCAAACCTGGCGTTAGGGCTGGAAAATGCCACTGCACCAGTATTCACATTCCAAAATTGCAAACTAATGTGCGTTTGACACTTGCGCCTCCTTAGGGCTCTATTTTCTCCGGCACTGAGTGTCTTACTGAGTCTTATCATTCTCCTCCCAGGCCTCCAATATCCTCTGAACCAGACGACAGTCCTGAAACAACTACAGATGGAGAGAGAAAGAAAGAGAGTGAGGGAGAGGGAAACCTTGAGAGAGAAACGTTAGAGAAACACAGGCAGGCAGAGACACGTACATGGGTCACCAGTGGGTTATGTGTGGAGATGTCAGGAGGAAGAGAGGGCAGTGGTGGTTTGGGGCCAGGCAAGGCCTGCTTTTCCTGGGGCATCTGCTGAAGCCTGGGCTTTTCCTGGGTCGAGAGGCTGCCCTGAGGATTCTCCGCCTGGGGAAACATGGGTTTTTCCTGGGCCACAAAGCGGGCCTGGGGAATGTCCTCCAGGGGAACCAAGGGCCTTTCCTGGATAACCAGGCCAACCTGGGGCCTCTCCTCCTGAGAAGAGTGGCTGAGGATGGCTGCCACACACAGTTCCACTTGGAAGTGCAGGAAGTTGTTCCAGGTGTACTTAAAGAACAGGTCCTGTAACACACAACACAAACAGGTTAACAGATAAAATATGTATACAAACCAGGACATGGTGTGTGTGAGTGCACTCACCAGTAGGAGGTTTATGGTCTGGAGTCTGCAGAGCTCCAGTGTGACGGTGTTGTTGTAAATCGTGTCGTCAAAACAGGTGTAATAACTCATGTTAGTGGTCTGTAGTAGGGAGGCCATTAGTCTGGCCACATGGAGACGACAGTTACCCAGTGGCACCTCCAACACACCTAGACTGGTCAGCATGGGGGTCCGCTAGAAACACACGCACATAGACACAGGTGTAATTTAGTTTTATGACGTGATGAATAGCTGACATTACAGCTCCAAGAATGTATAACACAACACCGCAAGACTGGAAGGGTGACATAGTCAGAGAATACAGGATGTGTGTATGTTGAAGGTGTGCATGTGTGTGTAGGCTTGCACGGTATACTGAGGTACTTGGAAATAGCCACAGGATGGTTTTTCAATACCGTCAACAACAATTTATTTGAAGTTTTTCCAATACATATTTATATATACTTAAGTAAATACCTGCAGTCACCTTGTGCAATATGTTAAGAGATAAAGCAGATCGCGTTCTTCATGTCACCGGTCACATTACATTATGAAGATTACCTTAGTTCCACAGAACAGTTGAGCCATCTCCTGTTTGTTTGTAAATAGCACAACGGGAGAAAGCGGGAGCAGGTTGAGTCCAGCTGTGTATTGACAGGGGTCGCGTTTTATATTGAAAGTTGTGTTTTTTTGCTTCAATAGAGTGATCAGGGACGTGCAACTAAAGTTACCCATCACAGAAAATACATTAGTGCAACACATTCGGCAGAAAATAGAATAATTTTCATCAGATGACAATAGAAGTGCTACTCCATTTGGCTGGCAGCCACATAAGTAAATGAGCTTACAATGAAAAAGCATGGTATTTTCTTGTAAAAACAATGCATGGCTGCCATATTTCTAAAGTTTATTTATAGAAAGAATGTAGCCAGCTACATTTCCTAATGTTTTGTTTTAAGTTAATCTAGCATTTTACCTGAGAAAATTAAGCTGGCTACACAGAGAAAAGTACTGGTAAAAGTAGCAACACATCAGTCAGAGCGCTGTCTGGTGATAGAATGCCGGTTCGTTCGTGAATTCTCATCCGAGTGAAGAAGTGCAACTGAAGCACAAAATGTGTTCAATCCCGAGCAGAAATTACAATAAGAAGCATTTTAGCTCTGCGTCGACAAAACGCAGCAAGATATTTCTGCGTTGTATCTTTTTTTCCTGCATGAAAAACACCCTATTTTACACTGCTGCTACTCTGTTATCATCTATGCATTGTCACTTTAACTATACACCTACATATTACCTCAATTAGCCCGACTAACCAGTGCCCCCGCACATTGACTTTGTACCGGTTCCATTTATATAAGGATTCTCTACTGTTATTTTCACTGTCTATTTCCTTTTTTTTCTCCACTGATCTATTGTTTACCCAGTACCTATTTTTTACTTATAAATTGCACTGTTTGTTAGGGCTTGTAAGTAAGCATTTCACTGTAATACCTGTTGAATTCAAGACACACGACAAATAAACTATGATTTGAAAGCAACCCCTAACGTGCTAGTTGTGTAAGTAAGTGGCTGAATTAATAAGGTATTGGGGCATTATATTGTGTTAGCTTTCTGCCGTGTTTGAGAAGTGAAAGCTCTTTGGATGGGTTATCTGTACAGCTGCCAGTGCCATCTTAATTTCCTTGCGTTTTTTTCTCCTCTCCATTCTAGGCCTGTCTGCTCCCCCCCGTCTTCACCGGGCAGAGCAGGCAGGCCCAGTTACCCTAGCGACTCCAAATAACACACAAACACAGCTTGTTCACATGCTGCTCCAGAGCTAGTACTGTACTTCCTTCAGACACGCACGCATCAAAACTTTGTTCCTTTGCACAATGTCTCCTGTTCACATTCGCTTTGTAATATCCAAACTCACCAAAAAGGACATTCAGTAGCGCCTACACACACACACACACATCTATAACTTTATGAGCTGGATTGTCTGTCTTTACAATTTGTTTATTTTCATTTGCGCTCGTTCACTATTACTTGTGCTAATTTTGTTAGCATTCTGGTAATAGACACCCGATGGGCTTTTTTTAAACATTTTTTGGTGCCCCCTTGTGCAGTAATACCGTAAATCCCAGGATGAGAAAAGGACGGTATGACAATATGAAAATCTGGATACCGCCCAACCCTGTGTGTGTGTCTGTGTGTGTGCAAGATTACCCCGGGAGGATCCAGCAGTAGTTGGTGGTAGTGTTTGAGGTGGGGTTGGACAGCCTGCAGGATGCTGCTGACGACACACCTTTCATATCCCAGAACACACACATCCAGCACACCATCCACTCTGGAACACACACACACACCAAAGACACAGTTAGGATTTGTGAAAATCTGTGAGTCAAAGAGGGGCTAGCCTATGACCAAATTCCTATACATCCTATTCGGTAGGCTTTATAGGAATGTGAGAATGGAACACCCACCCCGGCCTCCTGATCTCCAGTAAGGTGAGAAGGACTTGAGTTCCATAGACGATGCAGCTCTCTGTGCTCTCTCCCACAAACATGTTGTCCAGCAGCTGACTCACACACTCCTGCCTGCAGGAACACACAGGACAGAGAACATTACAGGAAGGTGTGTGTGTGTGTGTGTGTGTGTGTGTGTGTGTGTGTGTGTGTGTGTGTGTGAGAGAGAGAGACTTACGACTCCAGCACGGCGAGCAGAGGGTCGGCCTCAGAGTTCTCTTGGAGCTGATTGGCCTGGTCTCTGCTCAGACGGATGATGTCACACACAGTCTGGGACGCATTCGACTGTCTCTGAAACACATTCGGCTACATTACTCCTCTGACAGTACTCTAGTCATCAGTATATTGTGTGTGTGTGTGTGTGTGTGTGTCTCACCTCCTTGTCTTTCCCAGGGTGAATGAGTTCTATGAGCCTCTGGGCCAGCCGCTCTTCATTCAACCACTGCAGAGGGAACACAAACACACCATTACATATTTTACATCACACAGAGGGTGTGTGTGTGTGTGTGACATACGTTGAGTGTGTCTTGTCGGAGAGGAGCAGGATCTACACAGCTGATGAGGCGTAGCAGGAGGTCCATCATGGCCGATGTGTTGATGTGTTTAAGAACCAGACCCAGGAAACCCTCCTTTCCCCGCAGGAAGAAGATCACCTACAGAGACCACAACACAACCACATCAACTGAAAACCTATATTTCAACAATATAGATTATTATAACCAAATGTATTAATCTACACTAGAGAGAAGAAATCTCCTTGCTCTGCAGGAAACGGAACACAACAACCAGATTAGAACCATTAAAGGGATTCTTCATGGTTTAGGCAATTAAGCCTTTTTCCCTACTTGCCGAGAGTCAGACGAACTCCCGGATACCATTTTTATGTCTCCGCATGCAGTTTGAACGAAGTTGAATGTAGTATATTGTTAGCATAGCGCAATTGCTGGAAGTCTCCAGGAACTACTAGCAAGCTCCTCTCAAAAGCAGGGTAATAAACCTAACTACTCCAAAGCTGGGTGGTTGGTAATTTAGTCTTACAAAGCTATACAAGTCAATATTCTATAACTGTGTTAATTTGACTGATTATCATAAGAAACAAGATTCTATCCACTTCCTCATTCTACTCCACTGTCACAGAGATCGCAATGCTGTATCTGTCCCATTATTGCGTCTGTGAGCGCATGGGTAGTGCCACAGACAAATACAACATTGCAATCTCTATGTGACAAGGGGACAGAATGAGGAAGTGGATAGAACTTTGTTCCTTATGATTATCAGAAAAATGTACGAATTTATAAAATATTAATTACTATGTATAGCTTTGTAAGAATATAAATGACCAACCACCCAGCTTTGGAGTAGTTAGGTCCATTTCCCTGCTTTTGAAAGGAGCTGGCTAGTAGTTTGTGGAGACTTCCAACAAATGCACTAAGCTAACGATATACTACCTTCAAACTGCACACACAGACATAAAAATGGTATCCATGAGTTCGTCTGACTCTGGGTAAGTAGGAAATAAAATAATAAATAAGGCTTAATTGCCTAAACCCCGAAGTATCCCTTTAACTGTGTGCGAGAGGTGTTTGTTATCGTACCTGTTCGCTCTTGCGTGTGATGAGGTTTCCAATGGTCTTGCTGAAGAAGGATGCGAGGAGGGGGTTGAGGGGAGGGGGCTGCTCCAGGAAGGTGTACAGGATGTCTAGAAGGGGCTTCTCTCCCCCCAGCTTATCATTTATCACCCCTACATCACTCGTCAGCAGCTCACATGCTATGTTAGGGTGCCTGGAACACACACACACACGCTCAGTGAAGCATCCCAGTGACTGACTGGATGTACGTGCATGTGTGTGTATCGACTCACTTGAAGCGTTTGATCTCTTCCAGACCAGCAGGGGGCTCTGTGGTGATGAGGTGCAGCAGCTCTTGCATGCAGGTGTCCTGGGACAGGAAGACAAGCAGCCTGGGGCGCAGAGAGGAGCCAACAGACACTTGTTAGCATTGGAAATGCTAATAAAAAAGTGTGCATGGGCTAATGCTAAAGGCTAACCTGCGGTTCTGGGCCTTGCACTCCTGCAGTACGTCCTCCTCCTCCATGAGTTCAGTGAGCGTGACATCTTCCTTCTCAAGCAGGGCCTCCAGCTGGGATGACGTGTGCAGGTCAAACTTCCAGAACATGGCTGCTGCTGCTGGGAGGAGAGACACAGTGAATAGAAAGACACCAACTTCACTGTGTATCATAGGTTTTGCAACTTGCAACTTTCACTTTTTTGTTTGGTCTTGTGTGTTATGGGGTTTCCTATGGTCTTGCTAAAGACGGATGCAAGGAGGGGGTATGATGGGGGGGGGGGGGGTGACAGTCAGACACACACCCTCAGTTTACAGGGGAAGCACTTTAAACCTGAAGTGAACAGATAGTCCAGATTGTACCTTTAAGTGAGCATAATGTGTCACATGTGAGTGTGTTTTCTTCTTACCTTAGTAAAACGTGTATCCTAGGTCAGACCTCTTCAGTCATTTATTTCAAATATGCAGGTAGGAATGGTCATGAATCTATATGGATGATACACTTACACTCCATCACTACCTCTGCAACCTGAATGTGATAGAGAGAGATAACAGTAATTACACACACAGTTGGCTCTCCTTATCTTTAGGATGCAGTGCTGCTTAGCAAGGTGGCTAGCTATCCATGACTGTCAAATGTCTGAGCATATATTAGCTAGTTAGTAGGATCAGGATGTTGTTGCTAGCTTACGCGCTGCTAATTAACGGTAGACTGCGTATTTAGCCAGGCTGATTATTGCAATCTTGCCATGTCATAGCTACGACTACCTTAGAACTATCATCTCCACGATATCGTTGGGTTGAGAATTCTCAGCTAAGTTACGACAAACACCTTGACTTTAGCTTCAGTGCGTCAGTGTTGTTAACCTGCTAACGTTAGCTGAGCATTTTGTTTATGTTCCAAACCAGTCAACTGGTGATGCACGTCCAGGTTATTTAACCAAATATGTCAGTAATCTGTCGAGTGTTTCCTTGTCAACTCACCAGAAGCTGCCTGACCCTTCCAACTGTGTATAGGACAATCCCAGGTTCAGTAAATTAGTTGTCGCTTTTATCCTGAAGATTGGAGCAAGAGAGAGAACGATTCTCACATATTTTAAATCAAAATGGCGGACACTATTGCGGGAACGAGCAATCAAATCTACGCCGAGCATGTGTGGTTTATTGTTGTACCAAAGATACTGCGCATCTTGAATATTCTTGACAAGTCCCCCAAAAATGTGTAGCACCATTAAAACATAGCCCAGACTGCACGCTCCTAGTAAAAATAACAGGAGATTATTAAAATGCTAACTAGGCGGCCCAGTCAGAAGGGTACTTCCAACATTGACTAGCCGGCGTTATTCAAAACTGCAACTAGCCTAGAGATAGGTTTATACAAATAAATATGAATGCTTCATGCCTTCATGCCTCTGCTGCTCTCTGTAGCCTATCAGCTGACTGTCAGCACTGACCCATATTGACGCATTGCTTATGACGTTCCCACCCGGCTTGTTTATCTTCTCTCGTTTCCTTTCCTCGGCAGAAGGTGTTTCTGTCTGTAGTTGACTAACGTTAGCTAGCATTATGGCCAACGTTGTGGATACCAAGCTCTACGACATCCTCGGAGTTTCACCCTCCGCCTCAGAAAACGACCTAAAGAAGGTAAGTGACTGGTGTTATGTAAAGAAATAATACACAATCAGCGCCTACAGGAAATTATATGACCGCAAAACAGGGTTGATGTGGCCTTACCAACACTATTCAGATGCTAAGCTAATTTAGCTAGTTAAACTATCGCTAGTTAACGTTAGCTAGCTAATCATGCGAGTTAGCCAGTGCATATTCTGGGGCAATATCTAATGAAAAGCAAGTCTTTCTCTGATTTGAAAAGCGCGATTTAAAGCAGCTAGTTAACTAGTTAACTACCTGTTGGGAATGTGGGTATATGTATATGAAACTAGGCCTACCGTCCTTACGCATAGAAACGTAGCACAGGCAGCAGCCGATCGTTGCTAGGCAGTGCAGACTGCTGCGCGAAGTTAACTGCAGTAGCTAGCTAACGCTAGCGTAAGATGCTGCGCTTGCTGGCGCGAGTAAAACAAAGCTGGCAGAGTAAAACCATATAGAGGTACTAGGTATGTTATTTGCTAGTACATAATGAGCTCGAGATTTATCTCATTTGTTTGGTAATGTTAGCTAACTACATATATTATTGTTAGCTAATATGGTCTAAAGTTACTCACACTCTGTCGTCATGTTTTTGACACATACTAATTTACAGATTGCTATTTTACTAGGGATTGTCATGAAGAGGATGATTATGTTAATCATGCTAACTAGCTAACGTTAGAATATTTTCAGATTCACCAAGTGTTTCTCTTGCCGCAGCAGCAGGGTAAAGCTACGCAGTTAGAAAATGTTGGCCCTACAACAGCCCACTCCCAGACAGTGAATGATAATGTAGGTCTTTCTTGTGTTCAGGCATACCGCAAATTGGCCAAAGAATTTCACCCTGATAAGAACCCAGATGCCGGGGACAAGGTAAGAGACAGGCAGTTACACAATCACAACATGACACAGTACACACAACACGATTCACAGCAGCACATAACACTGATCAAGCCACATCATGACCACTAGTTATGGTAGTACCATCACATGGTATCTGTATTGTGCAGTAACAGAGACTGGTAATCAATCGCTTTTGGTATTACTCAAATGGCCTCCTCTCCAGAGCAAGAGTGCACCAGCTAATCTGTTGAGGCACCCTCTTTCCTGGTCTCCTTTGGTTCATCTGCAGCACTGCCCCAACCGGCATCTTCTTCTGCATCTCTATCATCTGACCTGTGTAACATCAGTGCAGATGAAAGAGAGGAAACCTAGACTATTGAGATGAGAGGATCTGTGAGACAACAACGTGATGATTGTTCATGTGGATTTAAAGTTAACAGTATGAAAAATGTCACCTGATGAAGTAGCATGTCTGTGGGAGGTAGTTATGATGGACAATGGCAGGTTCCTCCCTAATGATCCCCCCCCATCTCTCCCAGTTTAAGGAGATAAGTTTTGCGTATGAGGTGCTGACCAATCCAGAAAAGAAGGAGCTATATGACCGCTATGGAGAGCAGGGGCTGCGGGAGGGAGGTGGTGGAGGGGCTGGCATGGATGACATCTTCTCCCACATCTTTGGAGGGGGGCTGTTTGGCTTCATGGGGGGGCAGGGACGCGGAGGGGGAGGACGCAACGGAGGGCGCAGGAGAGGCGAGGACATGGTGCATCCCCTCAAGTGAGTGACAGTTATTCTCCCTTCACATCTATGGTCCTCATCCAGACATATTATTTTAGTTATGCCTTACCCTGCCTACCTGTCTAACAGAGTTTCACTGGAAGACCTCTACAATGGTAAAACAACCAAACTACAACTCAGCAAGAATGTCCTGTGTGCTTCCTGCAATGGGTGAGTCTACACACACACACTTTAAAATAATGTAATTCACATGGAGATCAATGTTGGTAGTTGCTGAGCTACTACACTTTTTGAAATACACTGAACAAAAATATAAATGCAACAATTTCTAATATTTTACTGAGTTACAGTTCATAAAAGGAAATCAGTCAATTGAAATGAATTCATTAGGACCTATCTATGGATTTTACATGTCTTGGAATACAGATAGAGTATGTGAGCGGAGCTGGAGCGTCGACCTTTTCGCCCGCACCAATTTTGCTCCAGAAGTGCTCACTTCACGAGGTCAGGGCATGCCGGGCTCACCATGCATTTGTAGTCTACTTGTGTTTTTATTCAATTTTTTTTTTTCATTTCACGTTTATTTAACCATGTAGGCCAGTTGAGAACAAATTCTCATTTACAACTGCGACCTGGCCAACATAAAGCAAAGCAGTGCGACAAAAACAACACAGAGTTACACATAAACAAACGTACAGTCAATAACACAATAGAAAAAACAATGTACAATGTGTGCAAATGTAGAGAGGTAGGCAATAAATAGGCCATAGAGGTGAAATAATTACTATTTATTATTAACACTTGTGATAGATGATGGGGATGAGGTAGTTGTGTGGGCTATTTACAGATGGGCTGTATAAAAGTGCAATGATCGGTAAGCTGCTCTGACAGCTGATGCTAAAAGTTAGAGAAGGAGATATAAGACTCCAGCTTCAGTGATTATTATTTTAAATTTTTTTTTACAATTCGTTCCAGTCATTGGCAGCAGAGAACTGGAAGGAAAGGCGGCCAAAGGAAGTGTTGGCTTTTGGGGATGACCAGTGAAATATACCTGCTGGAGCACGTGCTACGGATGGCTGCTATGATGACCAGTGAGCTGAGATAAGGCAGGGCTTTACCTAGCAAAGACTTATAGATGACCTGGAGCCATTGGGTTTGGCGACGAATATGTAGTGAGGGTCAGCCAACAAGTGCTGCTATAGCCTCTTTAACTACTGTCATTGAGTTTGCAAAATATTTTCATAAAGAAACGGATAAAAACACACACTTGCAAAATTAAGGTGACTTACAAAGATGAGGACCAAGAGCGACTGCGGTGATGTAGTGTCCACAACTAAAGAATCATTGTGGAATCTGAAAAGACATGCATCGCTGCTGGCCTGCTCTCTAGGCTCCATCGCATGAGCCTGAAGTCACAGACTGGCCAAACTCGTGTTTCTAAAAATGAATTCAAATGCACTAATAAGGCATTTTTTGTTTAATTTGTATTTAATTCTATGTCACAGCCTATAGTGTATTCGGAAAGTATTCAGACCCCTTGACTTTTTCCACTTTGTTACGTTACAGTCTTATTCTAAAATGGATTATAGTCCCCCCCCCCCCCCCCCCCCCCCTCAATCTACACAAAATACCCCATAATGAAAAAAAAAAACTGTTTTTTAGAAATGTTTTTTTTCAAAAACTGTTTTTTAGAAATGTTGGCAAATGTTAAAAAACGGAAATATCACAAGTATTTGACTCTTGACTCAGTACTTTGTTGAAGCACTTTGTCAATGATTACAGCCTCAAGCCTTCTTGGGTATGACGTTACAAGCTTGGCACACCTGTATTTGGGGAGTTTCTCCCATTTCTTCTCTGCAGATCCTCTCAAGCTCTGTCAGGTTGGGTGGCGTCGCTGGTCACCTATTTTCAGGTCTCGCCAGAGATGTCCGTGCTCTGGCTGGACCACTCAAGGACATTGAGACGCTTGTCCCGAAGCCACACCTGCATTGTCTTGGCTGTGTTCTTAAGGTTGTTGTCCTGTTGGAAGGTGAACATTCACCCCAGTCTGAGGTCCTGAGTGCTCTGGAGCATGTTTTCATCAAGGATCTCTCTGTACTTTGCTACGTTCATCTTTCCCTGGATCCTGACTAGTCTCCCAGTCCCTGCTGCTGAAAAACATCCCCACAGCATGATGCTGCCACCACCATGCTTCACCAAAGGGATGGTGCCGGGTTTCCTCCTGACGTGACGGTTGACATTCAGGCCAAAGAGTTCAATCTTGGTTTCATCAGACCAGAGAATCTTGTTTCTCATGGTCTGTGAGTCCTTTAGGTGCCTTTTGTAAAATCTAAGTGGGCTGTCGTGTGCCTTTTACTGGGGAGTGGCTTCTGTCTGGCCACTCTACCATTAAAATATTGATTGGTGGTGTGCTGCAGAGATGGTTGTCCTCCTGGAAGGTTCTCCCATCTCCACAGAGGAACTCTAGAGCACTGTCAGTGACCATCGGGTTCTTGGTCACCTCCCTAACCAAGATTGCTCTGGCCACCCGATTGCTCAGATGGCCAGTTCTAGGAAGAGTCTTGGTGGTTCCAAACTTCTTCCATTTCAGAAGGATGGGGACATTCAATGCTGCAGACATTTTTTGGTACCCGTCCCTAAATCTGTGCCTCGACACAATCCTGTCTCGGAGCTCTACGGACAATTCCTTCGACCTCATGACTTGGTTTTTGCTCTGACATGCACTGTCAACTGTGGGACCTTGTTATATAGACGGGTGTGTGCTTTTCCAAATCATGTCCAATCAATTGAATTTACCTCAGGTGGACTCCAATCAAGTTGTAGAAACATCTCAAGGATGACCAATGGAAACAGGATTCACCTGAGCTCAATTTCAAGTCTCATACCAAAGGGTCTGAATGCTTTTAAATGAATAAGGTATTTCAGTTTTATTTTTAATACATTTGCAAAAAATGTATGAACTGTTGGCTTTGTCATTATGAGGTATTGTGTGTAGATTGAGGTAATATGTAGAGTTATTCAAGTGACTGTGCATGGATGATAACAACAGAGAGTAGCAGCGGTGTAAGGGAGGGGGGGGGGGGGGGCAATGCAAATAGTCTGAGTAGCCATTTGATTAGATGTTCAGGAGTCTTATGGCTTGGGGGTAGAAGCTGTTTAGAAGCCTCTTGGACCTAGACTTGGCGCTCCGGTACTGCTTGCCGTGCAGTGGCAGAGAGAACAGTCTATGACTAGGGTGGCTGGAGTCCATGACAATTTTTTGGGCCTTCCTCTGACACCGCCTGGTAGAGAGGGCCTGGATGGCAGGAAGCTTGCCCCCAGTGATGTACTGGGCTGTACGCACTACCCTTTGTAGTGCCTTTGCGGTCGGATGCCGAGCAGTTGCCATACCAACCAGTCAGGATGCTCTCGATGGTGCAGCTGTTGAACCTTTTGAGGATCTGAGGACCCATGCCAAATCTTTTCAGTCTCCTGAGGGGAGAATAGGTTTTGTTGTGCCCTCCTCACGACTGTTTGGTGTGCTTGGACCATGTTAGTTTGTTGGTGATGTGGACACCAAGGAACTTGAAGCTCTCAGCTTGCTCCACTGCAGTCCCATCGATGAGAATAGGGGTGTGCTCGGTCCTCCTTTTCCTGTAGTCCACAATCATCACATTGAGTGAGAGGTTGTTGTCCTGGCACTATACTGCCAGGTCTCTGACCTCCTCCCTATAGGTTGTTGTCGGTGATCAGGCCGACCACTGTTGTCATCGGCAAACTTAATGATGGTGTTGGAGTCGTGCCTGGCTGTGCAGTCATGAGTGAATAGGGAGTACAGGAGGGGACTGAGCACGCACCCCTGAGGGGCCCCTGTGTTGAGGATCAGCCTGGAGCATGTGTTGTTACCTACCCTTACCACCTGGGGGCGGCCTGTCAGGAAGTCCAGGATCCAGTTGAAGAGGGAGGTGTTTATTCCCAGGGTCCTTAGCTTAGTGATGAGCTTTGAGGGCACTGTGGTTTTGAACGCTGAGCTGTAGTCAATGAATAGCATTCTCACGTAGGTGTTCCTTTTGTCCAGGTGGGAAAGGGTAGTGTGGAGTGCAATAGAGATTGCATCATCTGTGGATCTGTTTGGACGGTATGCAAATTGCAGTGTGTCTAGGGTTTCTGGGATAATGGTGTTGTGAGCCATGACCAGCCTTTCAAGCACTTCATGGCTACAGACATGAGTGCTACGGGTTGGTAGTCATTTAGGCAGGTTACCTTCGTGTTCTTGGGCACAGGGACTATGGTGGTCTGCTTGTAACACGTTGATATTACTGACTCAGTCAGGGATCGGTTGAAAATGTCAGTGAACACACTTTGCAGTTGACCAGAGCATGCTTGCAGTACACGTACTGGTAATCCGTCTGGCCCTGCAGCCTTGTGAATGTTGAGCTGTTTAAAGGTCTTACTCACATCGGCTGCGGAAAGTGTGATCACATGGTCTTCCGGAACAGCTGGTGCTCTAATGCATGTTTCAGTGTTATTTGCCTCGAAGCGAGCATAGAAGTAGTTTAGCTCATCTGGTAGGCTCGTGTCACTTGGCAGCTCTCGGCTATGCTTCCCTTTGTAGTCTAATGGTTTGCAAGCCTTGCCACATCCGATGAGCATCAGAGCCGGTGTAGTACGATCCGATCTTAGTCCTGTATTGATGCTTTGCCTGTTTGATGGTTCGTCAGAGGGCATAGCGGGATTTCTTATAAGCTTCCGGGTTAGTGTCCCGCTCCTTGAAAGCGGCAGCTCTACCCTTTAGCTCAGTGCGGATGTTGCCTATAATTCATGGCTTCTG
Source organism: Salvelinus fontinalis (assembly GCF_029448725.1). NCBI lineage: Eukaryota > Metazoa > Chordata > Actinopteri > Salmoniformes > Salmonidae > Salvelinus > Salvelinus fontinalis. The sequence goes on along the minus strand of NC_074673.1, from coordinate 20,574,916 downwards.
GTTGGGGGTATGTACGTACGGTCACTGTGGGGACGATGTCATTGATGCACTTATTGATGGAGCCAATGAGTGATGTGGTGTACTCCTCAATGCCATCAGAGGGATCCCGGAACATATTCCAGTCTGTGCTAGCAAAATAGTAGCTTAGCATCTGCTTCATCTGTACACAATTGATCACAATGTATTTCTTTGTAGGCTAGAACCTAAATAATTCATTTTTGTTCCTTCTTAGGCTCCCTGTCTGGCTCCTGACCTATTTAGAGGGTTTTATATGCTGTTTTAATATGACATGTAGCCTATTTGAAGTTCTGAGCACTTACATTCACCTTTTCATGTTTATTAAAATACTTTTCATTCAAATCATATGGTTTGGTTTCAATACTTAAAAAACAAATGAAAGGTCCAGGTAGTCACACAAATAGATGGGTGTTGGATAAATTGTGATTTTAATGAAGGGATTGAATTTGGAGCTGCAAGGAATTTTTTTTGAGCTCGGAGCAGTTTTTGTCAGAGCAGTTGGAAAGGACGTGGTGCGCCGTAGCAGTGCAGTGCTCCATAAGCGGGATTTCCATTTTCAATTCCGCTCACATACACTGACAGATACGTATCTGTTGGTCACAGATACCATGTGGGTTGGTAGGGGCGTGGATCAGAAAACCAGTCCGTATCTGGTGTGACCACCATTTGCCTCATGCAGTGCGACACATCTCCGTCGCATAGAGGTGATCAGGCTGTTGTTTGTGGCCTGTGGAACGTTGTCCCACTCCTCTTCAATGGTTGTGCGGATTTGATGGATATTGGCGGGAACTGGACACGCTGTCATACACGTCGATCTAGAGCATCCCAAACATGCTCAATGGGTGTGTATGCAGGCCATGGAAGAACTGGGACATTTCCAGCTTCCAGGAATTGTGTGCAGATACTTGCGTCATGAGGCCGTGCATTATCATGCTGAAACATGAGGTGATGTTGGCGGGTGAATGGCATGACAATGGGCCTAAGGATTTTGTCACGATATCTGGGCATTCAAAATGTCGTCAATAAAAAAGGAAATTGTGTTCGTTGTCCGTAGCTTATGCTTGACCATTCCATAAACCCACCGTCACCATGAGGCACTCTGTTCACAACGCTGACATCAGCAAACCGCTCGCCCACATGACATCGTACATGCTGTGTGCCATTTGCATGGTACCAGTTGAAACCGGGATTGATCTGTGAAGAGCACAGTTCTCCAGTGGCCATCGAAGGTGAGCATTTACCCATAGGTGTTGGTTACGACGGCGACCTGCAATCAGGTCAAGACCCTGGTGAGGACGATGAGCTTCCTTGAGACGGTTTCTGACAATTTGTGCAGAAATACTTTAGTTGTTCAAACACAGTTTCATCAGATGTCTGGTTGGCTGGTCTCAGACAATCCCGCAGGTGAAGAAGCCGGTTGTGGAAGTCCTGGGCTGGCGTGGTTACATGTGGTCTGCGGTTGTGAGGCCAGTTGGACGTACTGTCAAATTATCTAAAATGACGTTGGCAGCTTATGGTAGATAAATGAACATTAAATTATCTGGCAACAGCTCTGGTGGACATTCCTGCAGTAGCATGCCAATTGCAAGCTCCATCAACTTGAGTACCGAGATGAGATCCACAGACCCCTTGTGAGACCATATGCTGACACATGCACATTTGTGGCCTGCTGGAGGTCATTTTGCAGGGCTCTGGCAGTGCTCCTCCTTGCACAAAGGCAGAGGTAGCGGTCCTGCTGCTGGGTTGTTGCCCTCCTACGGCCTCCTCCACGTCTCCTGATGTAGTGGCCTGTCTCCTGGTAGCGCCTCCATGCTCTGGACACGACGCTGACAGACACAGCAAACCTTCTTGCCACAGCTCGCATTGATGTGCCATCCTGGATGAGCTGCACTACCTGAGCCACTTCTGTGGGTTGTAGACTCCGTCTCATGCTACCACTAGAGTGAGAGCACCGCCAGCATTCAAAAGTGACCAAAACATCAGCCAGGAAGCATAGGAACTGAGAAGTGGTCTGTGGTCACCACCTGCAGAACCACTCCTTTATTGGGGGTGTCTTGCTAATTGCCTATAATTTCCACCTGTTGTCTATTCCATTTGCACAACAGCATGTGAAATGTATTGTCAATCAGTGTTGCTTCCTAAGTGGACAGTTTGATTTCACAGAAGTGTGATTGACTTGGAGTTACATTGTTTTTTTTTTAGCAGTGTATATTGCTTAATGTGATAATTGACTCTCCTCTCTCTCTGGTCCGTCTCCAGTGCCGGGGGTAAGGCGGGGGCGGTGCAGAAGTGCGTGGCCTGCAGAGGGAGAGGCATGAGGATCATGATCAGACAGCTGGCTCCTGGCATGGTCCAACAGATGCAGTCAGTCTGCACAGACTGCAACGGAGAGGGTAGGACCACACACACTGCAATAATGAATACACTATAAAAAGTAAAATTTTTGTTAGGAAACTAATTTGTGTTTTGTATAGGGGAGGTGATCAGTGAGAAGGACCGCTGTAAGAAGTGTGAGGGTCGTAAGGTGAACAAGGAGACCAAGCTGTTGGAGGTCCATGTTGATAAAGGCATGAGGCATGGCCAGAAAATAAGCTTCACTGGAGAGGCTGACCAAGCCCCAGGCACTGAGCCTGGAGACATCCTACTGGTCCTACAGGAGAAGGAGCATGAGGTAAAACACACACACACACTGTAGCAGAGAGTACTCAAAGACTTAAATAAACTGCTCAGGAAACCACTCGGTGTTCAGAAATTCTCAATCTAATTTTGTTGGTTGCAAACACATTTAGCAGATATTGCAGTTTCAGCTAAAGGCTTATGTGTCTAGTTCCAACAGTGCAGTAACAATATAAAACAATACACACATCCCCAAAATAAAGAAACATCAGTTCAAGCAATGTCAGAGTCCCAAAAAAGTATATATACACTGCTCAAAAAAATAAAGGGAACACTTAAACAACACAATGTAACTCCAAGTCAATCACACTTCTGTGAAATCAAACTGTCCACTTAGGAAGCAACACTGATTGACAATAAATTTCACATGCTGTTGTGCAAATGGAATAGACAACAGGTGGAAATTATAGGCAATTAGCAAGACACCCCCAATAAAGGAGTGTTCCCAGTTCCTATGCTTCCTGGCTGATGTTTTGGTCACTTTTGAATGCTGGCGGGGCTTTCACTCTCACATGTGATAGGCGTGACAGAGTCTGAAGACGCCGTGGAGAACGTTCTGCTGCCTGCAACATCCTCCAGCATGACCGGTTTGGCGGTGGGTCAGTCATGGTGTGGGGTGGCATTCTTTGTGGGGCCGCACAGCCCTCCATGTGCTCACCAGAGGTAGCCTGACTGCCATTAGGTACCGAGATGAGATCCTCAGACCCCTTGTGAGACTATATGCTGGTGCGGTTGGCCCTGGGTTCCTCCTAATGCAAGACAATGCTAGACCTCATGTGGCTGGAGTGTGTCAGCAGTTCCTGCAAGAGGAAGGCATTGATGCTATGGACTGGCCCGCCTGTTCCCCAGAACTGAATCCAATTGAGCACATCTGGGACATCATGTCTCGCTCCATCCACCAACGCCACGTTGTACCACAGACTGTCCAGGAGTTGGTGGATGCTTTAGTCCAGATCTGGGAGAAGATCCCTCAGGAACCATCCGCCACCTCATCAGGAGCATGCCCAGGCGTTGTAGGGAGGTCATACAGGCATGTGGAGGCCACACACACACTACTGAGCCTCATTTTGACTTGTTTTAAGGACATTACATCAAAGTTGGATAAGCCTGTAGTGTGGTTTTCCACTTTAATTTTGAGTGTGACTCCAAATCCAGACCTACATGGGTTGATCAATTTGATTTCCATTGATCATTTTTGTGTGATTTTGTTGTCAGCACATTCAACTATGTAAAGAAAAAAGTATTTCATAAGAATATTTCATTCATTCAGATCTAGGATGTGTTATTTTAGTGTTCCCTTTATCTTTTTGAGCAGTGTATATATCTATCTCAGCAAAAAAATAAATCCTCTCACTGTCAACTATTTATTTTCAGCAAACTTAATGTGTAAATATTTGTGTGAACATAACAAGATTCAACAACTAAGACATAAACTGAACAGGTTCCACAGATATATGACTAACAGAAATGGAATAATGTGTCCCTGAACAAAGGGAGGGTCAAAAGTAACAGTCAGTATCTGGTGTGGCCACCAGCTGCATTAAGTACTCATGGACTGCACCAGATTTGCCAGTTCTTGCTGTGAGATGTTACCCCACTCTTCAACCAAGGCACCTGCATGTTCCTGGACATTTCTGGGGGGAATGGCGCTAGCCCTCACCCTCTGATCCAACAGGTCCCATACGTGCTCAATGGGATTGAGATCCGGGCTCTTCGCTGGCCATGGCAGAACACTGACATTCCTGTCTTGCAGGAAATCACGCACAGAACGAGCAGTATGGCTGGTGGCATTGTCATGCTGGAGGGTCATGTCAGGATGAGCCTGAAGGAAGGGTACCACATGAGGGAGGAGGATGTCTTCCCTGTAACGCACAGTGTTGATTGCCTGCAATGACAACAAGCTCAGTCTGATGATGCTGTGACACACCGCCCCAGACCATGACGGACCCTCCACCTCGATCCCGCTCCAGAGTAGAGGCCTCTGTGTAACGCTCATTCCTTTGACGATAAACACGAATCCGACCATCACCCCTGGTGAGACAAAACCGAGACTTGTCAGTGAAGAGCACTTTTTGCCAGTCCTGTCTGGTCTAGTGACGGTGGGTTTGTGCTCATAGGCAACGTTGTTGCCAGTGATGTCTGGTGAGGACCTGCCTTACAACAGGCCTACAAGCCCTCAATCCAGCCTCTCTCAGCCTATTGCGGACAGTCTGAGCACTGATGAAGGGATTGTGCGTTCCTGGTGTAACTCGGGCAGTTGTTGGTTCCATCCTGTACCTGTCCCGCTGGTGTGATGTTCGTATGTACCGATCCTGTGCAGGTGTTGTTACACGTGGTCTGCCACTGCGAGGACGATCAGTTGTCCGTGCTGTCTTAGGTGTCTCACAGTACAGACATTGCAATTTATTTCCCTGGCTACATCTGCAGTCCTCATGCCTCCTTTGCCGCATGCTTAAGGCATGTTCACGCAGATGAGCAACAACCCTGGGCATCTTTCTTTTGGTGTTTTTCAGAGTCTGTAGAAGGCCTCTTTTAGTGTCCTACGTTTTCATAACTGTGACCTTAATTGCCTACTGTCTGTAAGCTGTTAGTGTCTTAAGGACCGTTCCACAGCTCCATGTTCATTAATTGTTTATGGTTCATTGAACAAGTATGGGAAACAGTGTTTAAACCCTTTACAATGAAAATCTGTGAAGTTATTTGGATTTTTACAAATTATCTTTGAAAGACAGGGTCCTGAAAAAGGGAAGTTTATTTTTTTGCTGTGTGTGTAGATACCTTCATGCATACATATACACATAATTCAAAAATCATGGGCGTTAATATGGAATTGGATCCCCCTTTGCTGCTATAACAGCCTCAACTCTTCTAGGAAGGCTTTCCACGAAATTTTGGAAAGTTGCTTCGGAGACTTGGTTCCATTCAGCGACAAGGGCATTAGTGAGGTCGGGCACTGATGTTGGGCGATTAGTCCTGGCGTTCTAATTCATCCCAAAGGAGTTTGATAGGGTTGAGGTCAGGGCTCTGTGGGCCAGTCAAGTTCTTCCACACCGATCTCGGCAAACCATTTCTGTATGGACATCGCTTTGTGCACGGGGGCATTGTCATGCTGAAACAGGAAAGGGCCTTCCCCAAACTGTTGCTATAAAGTTGTCATTGTATGTTGGAGTGTTAAGATTTCCCTTCACTGGAACTCTGGGGCCTAGCCTGAAGAATGTAAAACAGGCCCAGACCATTATTTCTCCTACAACAAACTTTACAGTTGGCACTACGCATTCGGGCAGGTAGTGTTCTCCTGGCATCCGTCAAACCCAGTTTTGCCAGATGGTGAAGCGTCATTCATCACTCCAGAGAATGCGTTTCCACTACTCCTGAGTCCAATGGTGGCAAACTTTACACCACTCCAGCCGGAGCTTGTCATTGCGCATGGTGATCTGACTTGTTGGAAAGGTGGCATCCTATGACTGTGCCACGTTGAATGTCACTGAGCTGATTTTAGACACCTATCAGCAATGGGTGTGGCTGAAATAGCCAAATTTAAAGCGGTGTCCTAATAGTTTTGGCCGTGTGTGTGTGTAATAAAAATAAAATATATATATATTACAGTATCAGTCAAAAGTTTGGACACACCTACTCATTCAAGGGTTTTCTTTATTTTGTACAATTTTCTACATTGTTGAATTAATAGTGAAGACAAACTCTGAAATAACTCATATGGAGTCATGTAGTAACCCAAAAACTGTTAAACAAATCAAAATATATTTGCGATTGTTCAAAGTAGCCACCCTTTGCCTTGGCCGCTTTGCACAGTCTTGGCATTATCTCAACCACATATGCTGAGCACTTGTTGGCTGCTTTTCCTTCACTTTGCGGTCCAATTCATCCCAAACCATCTGTTGGGTTGAGGTCGAATAGCTCTTACATAGCCTGGAGGTGTGTTGGGTCATTGTCCTGTTGAAAAACAAATGATAGTCCCATTTTAAGCAAAAACCAGATGGGATGGCGTATAGCTGCAGAATGCTGTTGTAGCCATGCTGGTTAAGTGTGCCTTGAATTCTAAATAAATCCCTGACCGTGTCACCAGCAAAGCACCCCCCACACCATCACACCACCTCCTACATGCTTCACGGTGGGAACCACACATGCAGAGATCATCCGTTCACCTACTCTGCATCTCACAAAGACACGGCGGTTGGCTCCAAGAATCTCTAATTTGGACACGTCAGACCAAAGGACAGATTTCCACCAATCTAATTTCTTGACCCAAGCAAGTCTCACACAGTCTCCTCTGAACAGTTGATGTCTGTTACTTGAACTCTGAAACATTTATTTGGGCTGCAATTTCTGAGGCTGGTAATTCTAATGAACTTATCCTCTGCAGCAGAGGTAACTGCTGCGATCCTCATGAGAGAGCCAGTTTCATCATAGCGCTTGATGGTTTTTGTGACTGCACTTGAATAAACTTTCAAAGTTCTTGAAATTTTCTGTATTGACTGACCTTTATGTCTTAAAGTAATGATGGACTGCTGTTTCTCTTTGCTTATTTGAGCTGTTCTTGCCATAATATGGACTTGGTCTTTTACCAAATAGGGCTATCTTCTGTATACCAACCCTACCTTGTCACAACACAACTGTCTCTAACACATTAAGAAGGAAAGAAATTCCACATGAACTTTTAACAAGGCACACCTGTTAATTGAAATGCATTCCAGGTGACTAACTCTTGATGCTGGTTGAGAGAATGCCAAGAGTGTGCTAAGCTGTCATCAAGGCAAAGGATGGCTACTTTGAAGAATCTCAAATATAAAATATATTTTGATTTGTTTAACCATTTTTGGGTTACCACAATGTTCCATGTGTTATTTCATAGTTTGTGTTCACTATTATTCTACAGTGTAGAAAAGTAAAAATAAAGAAAAACCTTTGAGTAGGTGTGCCCAAACTTTTGACGTGTGTGTACAAAAATGTAAATTCAACATGTAAAAGGTTGGTTTCATGAGCTGAAATAAAAGATCCCAGAAATTGTTCATATGCACAAAATATTATGTATCTCATGTGGTGCCCAAATGTGTTTATGTCCCTGTTAGTGAGCATTTCTCCTTTGCCAGGATAGTCTAGCGACCTGACAGGTGGGGCATATCAAGAAGCTGATTAAATATCATGGTCGTAACACCTGTGCACCTTGTGCTGGGAACAATAGAAGGCACTCAACACTGCACATTTTAATCACCCAACACAATGCCACAGATGTCTCAAGTTGAGGGAGTGTGCAATTGGCATGTTTACTGCCAGAGAATCAATGACTATGTACATAGGACAGCAGTCTAAGGTGGAGGGTAGAGTCTGGGTAGTAGCTGGCCAGTGACAAAATGTTTTAGCTTCCTCTCTGAAGGTGGCCCTCAATTCCCATTTCCTGAGTTTGAGACAATCCTGAAACGCTCTCGCCGACTTGTCACCCAGAGAGGTTGGGTCAAAGTACTGATAAAATGTTAATTATTGAGTGTGTTCTGCAGGAGTTCCGTCGTGATGGCCATGACCTCCACATGACCCAGCGTATTGGCCTGGTGGAAGCGCTGTGTGGCTTTCAGTTGGCGGTCACACACCTCGACGGACGCCAGCTCGCCGTCAAATATCCCCCTGGCAAGGTCATAGACCCAGGTAAACCCACAACACACACACACACACACACACACACACCACTTCAAGTTTAAAGGGGGCCTGAACTTCCTGATTTTTGCCTAGTTTTTTGGCTTGGTCATTAAGAAATGCAGCAGCCATGACTGAAGCCAAACGAGAGTGGTTTAATGTGGGTGTCTCTGTGTGTGTTCGGATGTGGCAAGCGTTTGTACAGTCACTCGTTTGTACAGCACACAGTATTCACTCACGCTTATAACTTGAAACAGTCTAACCAGGTCTTGTGTCTTGAAGTCGCTTAGGCTTGCTAGTGCTAGCCAACTTCTTTTGCCAATTAGCTTCAGCTGGCTTGTGTGCGACCGTGGCAAAGTTGGTTTGACATCAGATAGCCTAATTCTGGGGCTAGTTAGTGACCGTCAATAAATAGCAAAATGGGACTATTGTCATGTTGCACATCTTTTTAAATGCTTTCGATATTTCTACAATTTATAGATGGTTTGAGGTATTGAAATTGGGAGTTATTGACATTTTAAAATATTGTCCCATGTACACTGTAATTTACTTATGGTCCCTAACTTGCCCCATAGGGATGTCAAATACAAATTGACCATGGTCATTACGATCGGGTCGCATGCAGCTGCGGTCCGAATTCATGATTACTTGTGTGCTGTGGGCAGGATTGAAATAAACCCAACCAAAGGAACACTTACGGTACCCTTCATTCCGTGACGTACCATTTTTTTGGAGAATGACTTTATGATCATACTTCTACTTTGTAGTACATTTTGACATGATAATTCTGACTCCTATCGATGCCAAATAGGATGTTTTCAAAACGAGAAGTTGCTTTTTAGGGGCAGTCGCTCTTTAACTTTATCTATTTTGCTTGCCCTGTATCATTATGTGTGTGTCAGGTTGTATCCGGGTGGTGAAGGGAGAGGGTATGCCTCAGTACAGGAACCCATTTGAGAAGGGAGATCTGTTCATCAAGTTTGATGTCCAGTTCCCTGACAACAACTGGATCAGCCCTGAGAAACTCACCGTGAGTACCTCTGAGAACCAAATAGCCCGCCCAAGGTGTCTGGTGCATCACACATTGTCTTAACCTTTACTTTGTGTACGTAATTTACAGAATGTGTTTTTTTTTTTACCTGTGTGTGTTTAGGAGTTGGAGGACCTGCTGCCTGCGCGTGCAGATGGACCAGTCATCTCGTCGGAGGCAGAGGAAGTTGACCTCCAGGACTGTGAGGTCAGAGGTCAGGGGTCAGCGGGGGCCAGAAGGGAGGCCTACAATGATAGCTCTGATGAGGAGGGGGGGCCGCACGGCCCAGGGGTACAGTGTGCCCACCAGTAGACTGAATACACACACACCCCGACAACCCTTTCTCCATTCTGTGTGCCCATCTGTTGTGAGGGAAGGGCACCTCCCTACTGCACCCTGCCCCAGGTCCCATCAGGACCCTCCACCCTCTTCATTCCACAATCAGTGTGTGGGTGTGGTCAGCAGGCTGTGCTGGATGTGTGGTGGCCATTTGACATCCTAGGATTTTAGGCTCTACTGCTGTCTTTGGAAACGTCATTTGCGAACCTTTGTATAAAATGAAAATATTGTCTGGAAAAATACATTCACTTATCTTCTAACAGGCTTCAGTGTCGTAGTCTAGTCTGTCACATCAGCGCATGCTGAAAAGACATTTAACACAGGCCTACCATAGCCCCTGGCCTACACGGCAGCCTGCTGAGCCACACAGGAAGTGATTGCATCACTTTCTGTAAGCTCAAACTCCTCTCATCACTGAGTTACCTGGGAACTTCCTGGCTCAGATTTATCTCCACCAATCACATAGCTTGAATCTTTAGGCTTATTTACCTTTCAGTCAGAAAAAAATGATTATTCTGCGTGAGGATTGTGTGCTTTTGCACATCCGTGCGTGTGACCACAGAGTTTTTGTCTGAGTAGCATACTCTATTCCTCTTTCTAAACTCGGGCAAGGCTCTCTGTCTGTGTGTGTGTGTGTGAGCTGCTGGCTTCTCTACTCATAGCAGTTTGTACTCTGTGTGTAGTGGCAGTGTGAGTGATGACCTCATGTTTATGCTCAATTAAAGATAAAAACATCTGAATTTGTTGAACTTGTCCCACCTTGACCTTTTAACCCTCGACCCGAAACCTCTGTATTATACACAACTCTCCATGCCAGTAGAACTGTCACATGCCATCTCCAACTTCCATTCCCGTAGCTCTGTAAATACCAGCCACAACCCCATCCCCTGTGCACGGTTGCATCTCAGTACTCTTCAGCTGCCTCCTCCCTTCCTATCCAAATTCCTGTCCTTCATCTGCACTAATGGGACAAAACAGCAGGGTCATGTTCAGTTGGCACAAATTAGAAAATGTTTTGATCACAACCTAAAAAACACTTTCATTTCCAGTTTCAAAACATTTAGCTACAGTCTGCCTATTTCCTTTCTCCTGTCCAGTTCTGTGAGACCACTGCAGATGGAGAGGATAGGAGGCTACTTTAGACTGTAGAGATGTAGTCATGTGACTGTCACTGTAAATATGAAATAGGCCACTGGAGGGACACGCTTCAGACCAACAGACAGGCTTTATTTAGTAAGTGATATTATTGTTGATGCTCATGTTTGTCAGGATGACAATTGAACTGTATAATAAACTCTGTCACCATCAGCTCTCTGCCTCTGTTCATCCACTTACCAGCATGCTACGGTATTTAAGCCGATGACAGACAGTTTAATAAAAAAAAGTATAGGTCTTTGAAGTCCACTGTATTTAATTAAAGGAAAGCTGAATCTTATACATACACAAACAATCATTACTGAACTGCAGCCAGGCAAGTGAACGGGGTGGGTAGTAGTATAGCAATTGACAGATTGAGGGGGAACAGCCAGAGCAGGACTTACCGATCAGAATTCTAGTGACAGATGTGTAGTAATGGCATCGCTATATGGGTAGTGATAGTATATTAGTTAGTGTTGGTGGCTAGCCTGAGTGAGTCAGCAGTGTCATCTGTCTGCGCTGTGGAGTTCCACTGGACCCAGCAGCTCCTTTATAGCCTGCTGTATTCCTGGGAAGGAGGGAGAATGAGTAAGAGGTAGAAATTGACACCAGTCTTGTTTACCTGTATGTCTTACATATTACTTGTGTGTGTGTGTGTGTGTTAACTGTCTCGTTTAGACTGCATGACATAGGAGTGTTCCCTCTTCAGCTGTTCCAGTCTCTGTCTGATCTTCTTATCCTCCTGAGAGAGACACATACAGCCCAGAATTATACACCACCCTCCAATGCCTAACAAAAGGGTATATTATATGTGGTAGGTTATGCGTGTGTGTTACCTGGGGCAGGTTGTGCGTGAGGTGTCAATCAGTCTCAGGCCCATTAGGTCCTCATGGGAATTCCTGTTCTGGATTATTGACAGCCGCTCCTGGACCTGACACAGGAAGTATCTCTTTATAACTAAGCTGCTCTATTTTTTTTCCCCCTTGTGCTTCTCTTCCTAAAAAACACTGAGTATGTCTCTCTCCCTCTCTCTCTCCCAACCTCAGTAGTTGTCTCTCACCCCCCCCCCCCCACTCCCCCTTTGTCTCACTCTCAGTAATATAAATTGTGTTCTCCTATTTTACACATGTACAAGTATTTATTAATATGTGTGAATTGGGAGATTTGTTTTTGTTTGCATATCCTGAGACACCCTCAGAATATGGGGTCACAGCCAGGGTCACTATTAACCTTAATTGCTCCAGGATTGCCATTTAAGTGCCTTGCTCAAGGGCACAGACTTTTCACCTTGTCGGATTGGGGATTCGAACTAGTGACCTTTCAGGTACTGTCCCATACTCTTAACAGATAGGCTACCGGCCGCCCCAGTAGTCTCTCTGTCTCTTTTGTTTCCTCTGCAGGTCCAACAGGCTGCGCATCATTCTCTCTCCTTTGCAGAGAACGGCTCCAATGTCCTCTCTCCATCACACTCCGCATCGTTCTGTCTCCCTCTAGAGTAGCGTGTGGGGTTTTATGGGTCTCCTGGTCTGATGTAGGAGGAGCAAGTCCACTCATGGCCCAGTGCTCTGTCTCTCACTTCCTCGTCCTCTCTCCATCACACTCTGCATCGTTCTGTCTCCCTCTAGAGTAGCGTGTGGGGTTTTATGGGTCTCCTGGTCTGATGTAGGAGGAGCAAGTCCACTCATGGCACAGTGCTCTGTCTCTCACTTCCTCCCTCTCCCCTCCCACAAACCCCAGGTAAGCGCTCTCATTGGCTCCCACAGAGCCCAGGTAAGCACTCTCATTGGCTCCCACAGCAGTGAAGTCATCAGTGTGTTCCTCATTGAAAGGAGGACTGCCCTGCCCTCTCAGCCTCCTGCTGGGCTATGCTCCATGTTGCTCTCGTATTTATCGAGATTGCGAGTGTACAATTATGTTCACGTCAGGGCCTGAAACGCCCTATAATTCAATTCGCGATGATTGTACATCCGCTAAGAAAAGTCAGCCAAAACCTCAACGTCAATATGGAGAAGTTACATACACGTGTAAGTAAAACCAAATGTAAATAAGTTAGAAATGGTGCTGCTAATGCACACGACGGCACAAACACGTCTCGTAAAAGTAATGTTTATTGTTTGGTTAGCTTTTGGAAATTGTATAAATAAAACATTTTCCTTCTTCAGAAGTTCCAGCTAGACAGGCTGTTAGTTAGCAATTAATTTGCTACTTATTATATGGTAGGTGTATTTTATAGTTAATATAAGTAGACATGCAATCATAATGACTGACTGTAGCGCATATAAAGCACCCACAAGCTACCGGTGGCTGAAAACAATCCTCGTGGGATGAACGAGTGACGAATTTCTGGGCAAGTGCGGTCCATTTAAAATTCCTTCCTCCCTCGCCCCTTGCCCTGCAAGTGTAAACTCGTCAGACGTCATCAGAAGTGTCCACTTAATTTGAGGGGAGAGGGTGTCATAAGTGTTTGGAATGCAGCCAGAGTTATCACACAGTTACAGTATTATCAGACAAAACCTTAAGACAGCCAGGCAGAATCGGAAAGCCAGATGGAATCTTAGACAGCCAGACATAGTAGACGCCCTGGCCAGTGGTGGGGTGCTGGTCAACGTCAGAGCTGGATGGGAACAGAGACGAGTCCAAAACCTCCACCTGGTCTCTGTCTCTGACTGTATCCTCACAATGTCTGTCTCAAGCTGTGTCGTTGCAGTGTGTGTGTCACAGTGACCACTCTCCTCCTACATACTGACTTCCTGTTCCTTTGCTGCAGTAGACATGACGTACAGAACCACAACACAAACACAAAGAATACAGAGTTCAGATCTGTGTGATTTTAGTGTTTCTGAGCCTAGATCTATGTGTGAAGTATTGTTTCTGATCCTAGATCTGTGTGTGAGGTACTGTTTCTGATCCTAGATCTGTGTGTGAAGTACTGTTTCTGATCCTAGATCTGTGTGTGAAGTACTGTTTCTGATCCTAGATCTGTGTGTGAAGTACTGTTTCTGATCCTAGATCTGTGTGTGAGGTACTGTTTCTGATCCTAGATCTGTGTGTGAAGTACTGTTTCTGATCCTAGATCTGTGTGTGAAGTAATTTGGGGTATCTGGTCGTTTGTTCCAGGCCAGAGTGATGATAGAACCCTGCTTCTTGTAGATTTGAGGAATCTTTCTGGGACTGCCCTCCCTCGCCCCTCACACACCTCTCACTCTGCAGAGAGTCCATCGGAGGCAGTGTGTGTCGGAGGAGTCGAAAGTGTCTGAAACACACAGAATCTCCAGGTAGGGCAGGTCCTCTGGAGCCAAGGCCGTTCCACAGCCTGGTGACACGCATACACACTATGTTAAGTGCCATTTTGAGTGGATGTGTGTGTGCCTATGTTTTACCAGTGCCGAGGTCGTCACTGTGTTCTTGTTCACCTCTGGTCAGGTCTGGAGATGGGGCAGCTTAGGAGATGTCCTGGACTGTGATTGGCTTGGAGGGTCCCAGGCAGGTGTTAGCAGTCAGGAGTGTGTTTGGGTCAGAGGTCATGCAGCGATTAGAGGTGAGGAGTGTGAGCAGGCAGGAGAGCCGAGGCACTCTGAGTTCAGACGTTTATACTTCTTCCAGGCCCAGCAGGCGCTCCTCACTCGACACACACACACAGAACAATTCAAATGGAGCACCAAATATAATTGCCAGTGTAGCCACAATGGAACGTTGCTTTGATTTTAAAGCTTTACTGTGAGTGACCGTGTCCAGTAGAGCCGACAGCACCACAGTGACCAGGGCCTCCTGGAGATCCATCAGCTCAACCAGCAGTACCAGAGCACAGCCTCCTCACTGGGACTGAGGCTGGAGAGAGGACTGGGGTTGGGACCAGGTTTGGGACTGGGGCCAGGCATAGCCAAGACAGGATTGGAGCTGGGCCTGTGTTAGGTGCTGAGTCAGCAGCACAGTGTGTGTGTGACTCAGCCTCCTCACACACCCCTCTATCAGAGCTCCCTCCCTGTGCTGGACCCACTCTGGTAAAACAACACCTCACAGATTACAGTCACAATACTGGTTTCTGTGCATCACTGATTATCAAGAAGCTGATCGTGGACTACAGAAGGAAGAGGGCAGAGCACGTCCCCATCCACATTGAAGGGGTGTGTCACGAGAATTTATATCCCAATGTTCTAACTGAACTATTTTATAGCTTTGACCAATTCCCAGAGGTTGTAAGGCTCTGGTTAATGAAGAATTAGACAAAGTCCCAGTCTGCAATAGATCACTCCTTTATTCAGAGAGCGCTCTGGCCCTCAAATGCAGAGCCATTCTTTTTATATACACACACACACACACGTTTCTTATCATAGGCTACTCCCTGCTTAGGCAGGCAATATTTTCCTCACTACCCCCATACATAGTTATCTCGTCTCACAGTTGTACCCTGCTTGCATAGCTACAAAAGAATACAATGCACTAGTTATAATTCTAACCAAGCTACACACATCATATTATTATGATTCTAACACATTTCACACAGTTATACAGTTTCAGGGTGGAATACTTTAGTCATTATCTTAAACATACAAATTCTTCTATCAGGATGGTAGTGGAGCTGGCCGAGCGCTTCAAGTTCCTTTGCAACCCCATCACTAAGTTCTTCCACTGCACCATTGAGAGCATCTTGACTGGCTGCATCACTGTTTGGTATGGCAAATGCACCGCACTCGACCGCAAAGCGCTACAGAGGGTGGTGCAGACAGCCCAGTACATCGCTGGGGCTGAGCTCCCTGCCATCTAGGACCTCTATATCAGGCGATGTCAGAGGAAGGCCTGAAAAATTGCCAAAGTCTCCATCCACCCAAGCCATAGACTGTTCACTCTTCTACCATCCGGCAAACGGTATCGGCTCTCGGACCAACAAGCTCCGCGACAGCTTCTACCCCCAAGACTGATAAATATTGAATTAAATAGTTACCCGGACTATCTGCACTGACCATATTTTTCACTGACTCTACGCACACTAACAATAAAATATATAGACGCTTGCTTATGGTAGTCCATCGTATTCGATGATGACTTCCACTTCAGATTTAACAATTAATTATTTGGTGACTGTAGAGTCCAATCTGAGATCCACAAACTTTATTGCAGGTGGGGCATATGCAGTCTGTGTTGGCGGGGGCAGGCATGGTTGTTTTTGCTGTCTCTTTGTGCTTCTCTCCTCCTCCCACCTCTGTACACCGCTCTGGCAGAGCTGCAGCCAGGTGGAAAGGTCGGCAGCAGCATCCTCCAGGTCTGTGGGTTTGATGTTGCACTTCAGAAACATTTTTAGCTGGTCCTTGTAGCGCTTCAGCTGTCCCCCCTGCAGCCAGCCGGCCAAGATGTAGCTGTCCCCCCTGCAAACCGCCGGCCAAGATGTAGCTGGCCATACAGGATCTTCAGTGGCAAGCGCTCCTGAAACATTCTAATGACATGCCCAAGCCAGCGCAGTTGGTGTTGGGTGACCATGGCCTCCATACTCTTGCAGTTGGTCTTAGCAAGTATTTCTGTATGGGGCACACAGTTGCACCAGGTGATTCCCAGGATGCGCTGCAGGCATCTTATGTGGAATCGCTCGATCCGCTTGTTGTGGTGACTGTAAGTATTATCGTCAGTGTCCAAAAGAGTTCTGATGTTCCATGTCGCTAGTTTCAGGGAAAATATTTTCTTTAGTATTTTTTGACCGCTGAGTGGAATTCTATCCAATTTTTAGGCCACCTTTTCTAAGCCTCTTCCTGGCTGGAGTGAGCAGTGTGGCTCCTAAATAGGACTGCTCAGTCACACAGGGGTCTGCTAAAGGCAGCTACCACTCAAGTCCCAGCTGCTGGTGACCCTAATAGCCCTGTGCCGCTGGCATGCAGGGGTCTGATTAAGGGCACCCGGTGCATTCACTTCTGCCCCCGTCACCAGACACCCAAACCCACCCAATGCTGCCAGACTTTAGTCCGGTTTCCAGTTGATGGCTTCACCGAGGTCAGAAGTGGATACCTGCGCAAAGGAAGTTATTTAAAGTGCTGCTGAGGGTGCGCAATCTCCATCAGCACTACTTCACTATAGGAAGGTGAAATTCCAGTGGCAAGGGGGGAAACCTAGGATGACCAGTATCTTCCACAGCTGCAGGCAGCACCTGAACCCCAGTCTGTCGGAGTTCGCCTACCACGCGCCACCATCACGCTGCTTTTCCCTCAGGGTGTGCTCCCCTAGCCTTTGTCGTACCAGACTAACCCACAAGGCAGCGGGACAGTGGTTGATGGCTGCAAGGACATGTCCACACAGAGGTGGGCCTGTACAGACACATCTCTGGGGCCCACTGCTGCGCCATAGTGTCATATATACACTGCTCAAAAAAATCAAGGGAACACTTAAACAACACAATGTAACTCCACGTCAATCACACTTCTGTGAAATCAAACTGTCCACTTAGGAAGCAACACTGATTGACAATACATTTCACATGCTGTTGTGCAAATGGAATAGACAAAAGGTGGAAATTATAGGCAATTAGCAAGACACCCCCAATAAAGGAGTGATTCTGCAGGTGGTGACCACAGACCACTTCTCAGTTCCTATGCTTCCTGGCTGATGTTTTGGTCACTTTTGAATGATGGCGGTGCTCTCACTCTAGTGGTAGCATGAGACGGAGTCTACAACCCACACAAGTGGCTCAGGTAGTGCAGTTCATCCAGGATGGCACATCAATGCGAGCTGTGGCAAAAAGGTTTGCTGTGTCTGTCAGCGTAGAGTCCAGAGCATGGAGGCGCTACCAGGAGACAGGCCAGTACATCAGGAGATGTGGAGGAGGCCGTAGGAGGGCAACAACCCAGCAGCAGGACCGCTACCTCCGCCTTTGTGCAAGTTGGAGCACTGCCTGAGCCCTGCAAAATGACCTCCAGCAGGCCACAAATGTGCCAGCAGGCCATTCACACACGCATACCGACACAACACACACACACACACACACACTTTACACATTAAATGCTGCTGCTACTCTGTTCTTTGTTTCACTCATATTATAATTTATCCTGATGCCTAGTAACTTTACCCTGCCTTCATGTAGAGTGCATTCGGAAAGTATTCAGACCGCTTGACTTTTTCCACCTTTTGTTACGTTACAGCTTTATTCTAAAAATTATTAAATTGTTATTTTCCCTCATCAATCTCCACACAATACCCCATAATGACAAAGAAAAAACATTTTACATTTTGGGAAATTGATTGAACCCCCCCCCCCCTCCTGAAATATAACATTTACATAGAGTATCAGTCTAAAGTTTGGACAAACCTGTTCATTCCAGGGATTTTCTTTATTTTTTACTATATTTTACATTGTAGAATAATAGTGAAGACATCAAAACTATGAAATAACAAATATGGAATTATGTAGTAACCAAGAAAATGTTAAACAAATTAGAATATATTCTTCAAAGTAGACACCGTTTGCCTTGACAGCTTTGCACACTCTTGGCATTCTCAACCAGCTTCATGAGGTAATCACCTGGAATGCATTTTTGAGCCAATAAGTTGTGTTGTGTTCGATCGGGTTCAAGTCCGGGCTCTGACTGGGCCACTCAAGGATATTGAGATTTTTCTCGAAGCCACTGCACCATTATCTTGGCTGCGTGCTTAGGGTCATTGTCCTGTTGGAAGGTGAACCTTCCAAGGCCTGATTGGTGGAGTGTTGCAGAGATGGTTGTCCTTCTGGAAGGTTCTCCCATCTCCACAGAGGAACTCTGGAGCTCTGTCAGAGTGACCATTGGGTTCTTGGTCACCTCCCTGACCAAGGTCCTTCTCCCCCGATTACTCAGTTTGGCCGGGCAGCCAGCTCTAGGAAGAGTCTTGGTGGTTCCAAACTTCTTCCATTGAAGAATGATGGAGGCCACTGTGTTCTTGGGGACCTTCAATACTGCAGAAATTTATGGTACCCTTCCCCAGATCTGTGCCTCGACACAATCCTACGGAAAATTCCTTTGACCTCATGACTTGATTTTTGCTCTGACATGCACTGTCAACTGTGAAACCTTATATAGACAGGTGTGTGCCTTTTCGAATCATGTCCCATCAATCGAATTTACCACAGGTGGACTCCAATCAAGTTGTAGAAACATCTCAAGGATGATCAATGGAAACAGGGTGCACCTGAGCTCAATTTCCAGTCTCATAGCAAAGGGTCTGGAAGCTTACTGTACATACACAAAAGTATGTGGACTACTCGTCAAACATCTCATTCCAAAATCATGGGCTTTAATATGGAGTTGATCCCCCTTTGCTGTTATAACAACCTCCACTCTTCTGGGAAGGCTTATGTTAAAGTAGTTTTAAGTACTTCACACCACTGCAATGGAACTAAGGGGCCTAGCCTGAACCATGAAAAACAGCCCCACATCATTATTCCTCCCCCACCAAACTTTGCAGTTGGGCCTATGCATTCGGCTAGATAGCGTTCTCCTGGTATCCGCCAAACCCAGATGGTGAAGTGTGATTCATCACTCCAGAGAACGCGTTTCCACTGCTCCAGAGTCCAATGGCTGCAAGCTTTACACTACTCCAGCCAACTCTTGGTATTGCTCACGGTGATCTTAGGCTTGTGTGCGGCTGCTCGCCCATTGAAACCCATTTCATGACGAACAGTTCTTGTGCTGACGTTGCTTCCAAAGGCAGTTTGGAACTCAGTGGGAAGTGTTGCTACCAAAGACAGACAATTTTACACATTACCGTGCTTCAGCACTCGGAGTGCCCGTTCTGTGAGCTTGTGTGGCCTACTACTTCGCAGCTGAGACGTTTTCGCTCCTAGACATTTCCACTTCACAGCAACAGCACTTACAGTTGACCGGGCAGCTCTAGCAAGGCAGAAATTTTACGGACTGACTTGTTGGAAAGGCGGCACCCTATGACAGTGCCATGCTGAAAGTCATTGAGCTCTTCAGTAAGGTCATTCTACTGCCAATGTTTGTCTATGGAGATTGCATGACTGTGTGCTCGATTTTCTACACCTGTCAGCAATGGGTGTGGCTGAAATAGCCAAATCTACTAATTTGAATGGGTGTCCACATACTTTCGTGTATATATAGTGTATTGATACGATACAGGTACTCCCTGTATATAGCTCCATTCTTATTATTTTTTTCCTTGTCATTTTTTCTTCAATTTTTTATTTATGTTTTACTCTGCATTGTTGGGAAGTTGCTCGCAGGCAAGCATTTCACGGTAAAGTCTACACTCGTTGTATTCTGCGCATTTGATAAAGTTTTATTATATTTTTATTATAGATAATAGGACACGTTAGAGATCAAGATGGGAAAAAGCAGTAATTTAGCTATATCAAATAGACAGGCAGACATACTGACCTTCTGTAGGTGAATTCTGCTCTCCTGGCCCCTGCAGATCCCATGCAGGAGCCTCAACAGGCGCTTTCCTTCCCACTCCTGACTCAGTATCAGACACTTCAGGACCAACTGGTCCAAGGTCAGAGGCTAGGGGTCAAACTCCAGGAGCAGGGGGGTATAACACAGTATAGCAAAGAGACAACAGCAGTGTTCCTGACAGATCCGATGACAAAACCTGTTGTTGAGAGATAGGGGGTTCTTCATCCTCCTGCAGGTAGAGCAGGGCTTGATCTCTACTGCAGGAGCCGCTAGTACTGGGTCTGGAAACAAGGCAGATATCACATTTTATTTGTCACATACACATGGTTAGCAGATGTTAATGCAAGTGTAGCGAAATGCTTGTGTTTCTAGTTCCGACAATGCAGTAATAACCAACGAGTAATCTAACCTAACAATTCCACAACTACTACCTTATACACACAAGTGTAAAGGGATAAAGAATATGTACATAAAGATATATGAATGAGTGATGGTACAGAACGGCATAGGCAAGATGCAGTAGATGGTATAGAGTACAGTATATACATATGAGATGAGTAATGTAGGGTATATAAACATAAAGTGGCATAGTTTAAAGTGGCTAGTGATACATGTATTACATAAAGATGGCAAGATGCAGTAGATGATATAGAGTACAGTATATACATATACATATGAGATGAGTAATGTAGGGTATGTAAACATTATATTAAGTTGCATTGTTTAAAGTGGCTAGTGATACATTTTTACATACATTTCCATCAATTCCCATTATTAAAGTGGCTGGAGTTGAGTCAGTATGTTGGCAGCAGCTATATGAAATTGACACAGTAAAGTCAGAGACTTATTCCCATTGTGGTTGCCATGAAGCCCTCACCATGTCTCCCAGTCCTGTCTGGCTGCCAGCAAGCAGTGCACCATGGGACAGTTTCTCCCTCTGAGCACTGATGGTGGCCAGGCTGGCGTACAGACCCATCAGCCGCAGGGTCTCCCTATCCAGCCTGCAGGGGCAGAGGGACACATTCTCACAGTCATGGTTGTGATTGGCAAAATGTGTTTGCCTCTTGGTAAGGGCAGTTATTGTGGATTTGAGGTGTGCATGTTTCTTTGTGTGTACCTCTTGGCCAGGGCAGTGAGTGTATTTGTATGGTGCTCAAGGCTGGTGTGTATCCGAGTGAGGAGGGAGATGGCTGACCAAGATTCCTCACTGGGTTTCTCTCAATCAGGACAGCCCCTCAGAGACACGCCCTCATTGCGCCTGTTAATCATGTCATCACATGATCAGAGAGGTAGCCATCTGCTGCACACACACTGGCTCATCCATAGGTTTCCCACTCAATTAAATTACTCCTCTATATCAACTCATTGTGTATAATTGTTATGCACAAACTAAAACCATCTTAAGCGTGTGTGTTACCTGTATATTTTGAAGGCTCCAGGTAGGTCAGACCGATTCAGCATGTCTCCTGACTTTCCTCCCATAGCAAACCTAGCTTCACCCCCCCTCTCCTCACCCTCCCACGGCAACAGCGTCTCCCAGGCAACCAGCCCTGGGATATCAGAAACATGATGGGATGTTCTGCGTATACACATGTGATGTACTGTGTTTGTGTGTGTGTTTGTCTCACCATGGTGTTCATACAGCATCTCTGTGTAGAGTGTGTGTGTGACGGCCCCATACTTTACTCCCACCAGTAGGAGGCGCTCTGAAAGAGCGACACACCCAACACCTGACCTCTCTCCCATGACGTCTGACCACAGCTCATAGATGGCAGGGCTCCGCACACACCCTCCTGCACCAGCCTGGGGACAGGGACAGACACACACACACAGTGTGATTATAGGTGAGAGAGGGATAGAAAGAGAGAGAGTGAGACAGTCTTACAAACGAACAGCTTAAATGGCCCAGCGCTTTCTAGCTGCTCTCCTCAGTCTCCATCTCCCTTTTCTTTCTCTGTGGGTATGGTCTGTGCATCTCTGTCATACTGAGCATGACCGGCAGTGCAGTACAGGGCTTGGTTGAGGTGTGCGATGTGGGTCTTGTGTCTGTGGGGTACAGTTTTCCTGTGTTCAGCAACTGTAGGTCCTTGTAGATCTGTAGAATCAAGGTTCAGAAACACACCCCAGTCAAGGTTTTTTACTCTCAAATATCTGAAATCTATGCACAACTTTTGAAAACATGGCAGAGGTTTGAACTGAGAACCTTGTGAATATAATGTTGAGTTACAAGTTGTAATGTTTTTAAATCATTATTGTGTTACAGTTGTCAGACAAATGGGTCAATATCTCTTAAGATACGGCCCAGTACATCCCTGGGGCCAAGCTTCCTGCCATCCAGGACCTATATAATAGGTCGGTGTCAGAGGAAAGCTCCAAAAACTGTCAGACTTCAGTCACCCAAGTCATATTGTTTTCTCTGCTACCGCACGGCAAGCTGTACCGGAGCACCAAGTCTAGGACCAAATGGCTCCTTAAACAGCTTCTACCCCCAAGCCATAAGACTACTGAACAATTAATAAAATGGCCACTGGATTATTTACATTGACCCCCCCCCCCCCCCCCCCCCCCCCCGTTTGTTATTTTACACTGCTGCTACTCGCTGTTTATTTCTATGCATAGTCACTTCACCCCTACCTACATGTACAAATTACCTCGACTAACCTGTACCCCCGCACATTGACTCAGTACCAGTACCCCCTGTATATAGCCTCGTTATTGTTATTTTATTGTGTTACTTTTTATAATTTTTTACTTTAGTTTATTTGGTAAATATTTTCTTAACTCTTTCTTGAACTGCACTGTTGGTTAAGGGCTTGTAAGTAAGCATTTCACGGTCTACACATGTTGTATTCGGCGCATGTGACAAAGTTTGATTTGAACTGGTCTGCTGACTTGAAGCAGAGTCAAATGTAGCAAGATAGCAGCAACATGCTGAGATAATCAGAGCATGCTAGCTAAGCATTTATTAACCTCTTAGCTACTCATGTTGAATGAATAAATAGAGCTAGATAGATGTGAAATATACAAGTGAGTGAGCTAACGTTTGCTTTATTTAAATTTTAAGTTGAATAAGCTATATGAACTTAAGACAACGTGATGGACAGTTATACTTTTCTTATTTACTGGCCTATTTGAGACCTAGCTAGCTAACTCTATTTTATGATTAAGCATTAGTAAGAGGTAACGTTAGCGTTCTGCTTAGTCAGCTAGTTCAGTTTAGCATAGCTTTTTATGTTTCTGCCTCCAGGAAAGGATAACAGTCAACAAAAAAAGAGGGAGGGGAAGAGGTTTTTAACAATACAGCTTGGCAATAATAACATATTTGCCTGTCAAACCTATTGAATTGAAACAGAAAAAGAGTGGACTATACACAACCTAACTTTATTATACCTTTTTGGGTTTGTGTCAAATTCTCTATAGCTGTGTGTGCGGCCTCCATGCCAGTGTGTTCATTCAACAGCTTGTGGAACAGAACACACACATCCTGAGAAAGCTGTCCTCCCAGAGAACAACCTAAAAACTGGTGAAGCCTACCTACCCACTGCTCCATCACACCCTGGCTTACACATCAAACATTGCACACATGGATACACACACACACAATACGAATAAGACAGTACTGAGGAAAATAAACATTCTCAGCCAGTGTCTTAGCTGTTCCATGTTTACGCCATAGACTGATGAATTATACACACTATTGGCATGGTTACGTCAGTCGCCCCGACAACAGACAGATTTGTTTACCAGGAAAAAGTAAAAGTTGTCTGTCAGTCTCAATCAGACAGTTGACACCTGACCATGTTACTGGTCTCACCTAGGAGCAATTAGTTCCCCTGGCCTATACAATGTATTAAAACACGCCCAAAAACCACACGTTGGATAGTTATCTTTATTTGTTGTGAAATGGCAGAGGGAATGTGTCCAATATTGTAAGTCTGTGTAGTCTGGCATAACACATAATACCTACATTAAGGGACAAAGAAACATAATATATTCAAATAATTCCCTGTGGATACAACAGAGAATGAGGTTTATACAGTAAAAGCACCTGGGATGTAGTGGAGTGTAACAACATGTTAACACTGTTAACCCACCTTTTTATTTTCTCAACAGTGTTTTCCCACTACATCCCTGCAGAGCACAATAGTGTATCAGCAGCCCTACCCTGAGCGTTAGAGGCACAGAGTGGTCACATCACAAACACTTAACAGTCATAAAATACAGAGCATTCATTACAATGTTGATCAAAATGAATTCAGCTTCACAGAATGTTAATAAAAAACCAACAAAGTCCACAGGTGAGTGAGATACCTCTTCAGACAGTTCATTCACACTGTCAGTTGCGAGAGGTCCATGCAGTCCTTAGGAATGTGTGTGGGTGTGTGTTAGGACTTGCCATGTATGATCTTGGGGCATGTCTCTGGTGGTACACAGTGGTTGTTGTGTAATACCAGTCCAGCAGGACACTGGCAGCCGGGCACACAGGGTTTAAAACAGTGGCTCTCTATCACCCCTAGTGGCACATCACGGTTAAAACAGGTCACTGGACATGGGGGACCACATTCATCAAACACGAAACCACGCTCCACTGGACAGCCCACCGCTAGATCGAGAGACAGAAATGGGCAGGGACAGATGTCAACACAGAGAGATGGGGCCCTTTACTGTGGTAAAATAATGTTTTATACTGTGGTTTTGTGTTTGTATTTACCACACAGTGAGGAGCTCCTCCAGGACAGTCTAGCCCCAGCCTCTCTGCACTGCGCTGCGTAGGCCTCCAGGGCATCACACAGACACTCGTCAGCGTTGGCTCCGCAGGCACACAGGTCATAGACACATGCTGCATACCAGGGCTCTGGAGCCACCAAGTGGTGGCAGGTATGGAACACTGCAGACTTCAGAACCCTGAGGAACAAAGGTCAATCAATCAATCTAGCAGGCAAGCTCAAGCGCAGCTAATGTTTTTGAAAAGTCTGGTGTGTGTGTTACCTGCAGCGTGCATTAGCCGACTTCCTGGCCTGGTAGCCTGCTGCCTTACAGGGGTCAATATCCTCCCCAGGCCGACATGACAGGCTGCTGTTACCACTACCCACCTACAGGGGGAGATAGCGATACCAGGGTCTGTGTATGGCTGCTCTGACAAATCAAATTTTATAAGTCACATGTGCCGAATACAACAGGTGTAGACCTTACAGTGAAATGCTTACCTAAGAGCCCCTAACCAACAATGCAGTTTAAAAAAATACAGATAAGAATAAGAAATAAAACTAACAAGTAATTAAGAACAGCAGTAAAATAACAATAGCGAGACTATATACAGGGGGGTACCGGTGCAGAGTCAATGTGCGGGGGCACCGGTTAGTTGAGGTAGTATGCACATGTAGGTAGAGTTATTAAAGTGACTGCATAGATGATAACAGAGTAGCAGCGTTGAAAAAAGGGGGGTGGCAATGCAAATAGTCTGGGTAGCCATTTGATTAGATGTTCAGGAGTCTTCTGGCTTAGAGGTAGAAGCTATTAAGAAGCCTTTTTGACCTAGACTTGGTGCTCCGGTACCGCTTGCCGTGCGTAAGTTGACAAAACAGTCTATGACTAGGGTGGTTGGAGTCTGACAATTTTTAGGGCCTTCCTCTGACACCGCCTGGTATAAAGGTCCTGGATGGCAGGAAGCTTGGCCCCAGTGATGTACTGGGCTGTTCGCACTACCCTGTGTAGTGCCTTGCGGTCGGAGGCCGAGCAGTTGCCATACCAGGCAGTGATGCAACCAGTCAGGATGCTCTCGATGATGCAGCTGTAGAACCTTTTCAGGATCTGAGGACCCATGCCAATTTTTTTTAGTTTCCTGAGGGGCAATAGGTTTTGTCGTGCCCTCTTCATGACTGCCTTGGTGTGCTTGGACTATGATAGTTTGTTGGTGATGTGGACACCAAGGAACTTGAAGCTCCCAACCTGCTCCACTGTAGCCCCGTCGATGAGAAATGGGGCGTGCTCGGTCCTCTTTTTCACTGTTGTGTCATTGGCAAAATGAATGATGGTGTTGGAGTCATGCCTGACCATGAACAGGGAGTACAGGAGGGGACTGAGCACGCACCGTTGAGGATCAGCATGGCGGATGTGTTGTTACTTACCCTTACCACTTGGGGGGCGGCCCGTCAGGAGGTCCAGGATCCAGTTGCAGAAGGAGGTGTTTAGTCCCAGGGTGCTTAGCTTGTTGATGAGCTTTGAGGGCACTATGGTGTTGAACGCTGAGCTGTAGTCAATGAATAGCATTCTCACATAGGTGTTTCTTTTGTCCAGGTGGGAAAGGGTAGTGTGGAGTGCAATAGAGATGGCATCATCGTAGATCTGTTGGGGCGGTATGCAAATTGGAGTGGGTCTGGGGATTCTTGGATGATGGTGTTGATGTGAGCCATGACCAGCCTTTCAAAGCCCTTCATGGCTACAGACGTGAGTGCTACGGGTCTGTAGTCATTTAGGCAGGTTACCTTAGTCTTCGTGGGCACAGGCACTATGGTGGTCTGCTTAAAACATTGGTATTACAGACTCAAACAGGGAGAGGTTGAAAATGTCAGTGAAGACACTTGTCAGCGCATGCTCGCAGTACACGTCCTGGTAATCCATCTGGCCCTGTGGCCTTGTGAATGTTGACCTGTTTAAGTTGACCTGTTTAAAGGTCTTACTCACATCAGCTGCGGAGAGCGTGATCACACAGTCTCCCGGAACAGATGGTGCTCCCATGCATGTTTCAGTGTCATTTGCCTCAAATCGATCATCAAAGTAGTTTAGCTTGTCTGGTAGGCTTGTGTCACTGGGCAGCTCTCGGCTGTGCTTCCCTTTGTAGTCTGTAATGGTTTGCAAGCTCTGCCACATCCAACGAATGTCAGAGCCGGTGTAGTATGATTCGATCTTTGTCCTGTATTGATCCTTTGCCTGTTTGATGGTTCATCGGAGGGCATACTGGGAATTCTTATAAGCTTCCGGGTTAGAGTCCCGCTCCTTGAAAGTGGCAGGCTTAGCCTTTAGCTCAGTGCCGATGCTGCCTGTAATCCATGGCTTCTGGTTGGGGTATGTACGTACGGTCACTGTGGGGGTGACGTCATTGATGCACTTATTGATGAAGCCAATGACTGATGTGGTGTACTCCTCAATGCCATCGGAGGAATCCAGGAACATATTCCAGTCTGTGCTAGCAAAACAGTCCTTTAGCTTAGCATCTGCTTCATTTGACCACTTTTTTATTGATCTAGTCACTGGTGCCTCCTGCCTTTAATTTGTAAGCAGGAATCAGAAAGATAGAATTATGGTCAGATTTGCCAAATGGAGGGAGAGCTTTGTATTCGTCTCTGTGTGTGGGGTAGAGGTGGTCCACAATTTGCACATTTAACATGGTTGCACATTTAACATGCTGATAGAAATTTGGCAAAACGGATTTAAGTTACCCTGTATTAAAGTCCCCGGCTACTAGGATTTCTTGTTTGCTTATGGCGGAATACAGCTCATTAAATGCTGTCTTAGTGCCAGCCTCTGACTGTGGTGGTATGTAAACAGCTACGAAAAATACAGATGAAAACTCTCTAGGTAGGTAGTGTGGTCTACAGCTTATCATGAGATACTCTACCTCAGGCTAGCAATAGCTCGAGACTTCCTTAGATATCGTGCACCAGCTGTTATTTACAAAAATACATAGTCCGCCGCCCCTTGTCTTACCAGATGCCGCTGTTCTATCCTGCTGGTACAGCGTATCACCAGCCAGCTGTATGTTGATAGTGTCGTCGTTCAGCCACGACTCCGTGAAGCATAAGATATTACAGTTTTTAATGTCCTGTTGGTAGTTTAATCTTCCGCGTAGGTCATTGATTTTATTCTCGAAAGATTGCACGTTTGCTAGCAGAATGGAAGGAAGTGGGGGTTTATTCGATCGCCTACCAATTCTCAGAAGGCAACCCGCCCTCCGGCCCCTTTTTCTCCACCTCCTCGTCACGCAGATCATTGGGGTCTGTTCCCGAGAAAGCAGTATATCCTTCTCGGTGGGCTCTTCAGACTCGTGAAAGGAAAAAAAGGATTCTGCTAGTCCGTGGTGAATAATCACAGTCCTGATGTCTAGAAGTTATCTTCGGTTATAAGAGACGGTAGCGGCAACATTATGTACAAAATAAGTAAAAAAATAAGTTACAAACAAAAAAACACAATCGGTTGGGGGCATGTAAAACATCTGCATTCCTCTCCGGTGTCATTTTACACAACTACAGGAGTTGTGGTTAACACTCTACCTACAAAGTAGACAGACACACACTCACTCACCTTCCAGCTGTTTCCAAAGTCGGCCTCTGATTGACTGACTTTTCCTGCAGGGGTTCGTAGGTCGTCCTGGGGGTAGTTGTTGAAGTTGCCACAGAGACCACAGGTGTGACCTTTATACGACCCCGGAATACTCACTTCCAGGTGGGACCGCCCACTCCACAACACCTGAGGAGTTCAGACATGTAAGAGTTATCACAGGTAAGGGTTTAGACAACTTAGAGTAAATAGATAGTAGTTTTCATACCTTTAGTCCTATATTAGTGTTGAGTAGGATGGTATTTGTCTGGCGCTCCAGGTAGATGTATGGTTCTTTGAGGAAAGGCAGGGTGACAACCTTGTAGTCCACCTGGAATAAAAAACACCTCAGCTCAGATTGGCTCTCACCTCCTATACACATGTTCTGATTGGCTCGCTGCTAGAACATCCACAACCAGAAACCCACTCACCCTAACGACCCAGTCCTGGAGTAGCTGCACTACCACATCTCCTATGAAAACAGTTACTTCTTTGGTCCAGGACACTCCCTTTCGACCACGGTCATCATTGGTCGCATGGATACTGGACACGCACAGGTGTACACAAATTAGTTCAAATCAAGCAAATACCAAACCTTGCATGAATCTTGTTAACAGAAAATGCATTGCTTTGTACCTGAAGTCCCCTCCGTCACAGTCCTGAGACAGTATGTAAGTGCAGGCCCCCTGGAAGTGGAGCATGCGGCCATCGAAGGTCCTGTAGTGGGGATCCCCAAACGCTACGCAGGTGGCTGGCCGTGGTATACAGTGGGGACAACACACACCTGGGATCACAGCAGGAGTCTCATCCTGTTACACACAAGAGTCAAACGGAACACATAGTTAGACAGAACACAGAGTCAGATGGAACATTGACAGACCAGACAGAACACTGAGAGACCAGACAGAACACTAAGAGACCAGACGGAACACTAAGAGACCAGACGGAACACCGAAAGAACATACGGAACACCGAAAGAACATATGAAACACTGAGTCAGACACAACACTGAGAGACCATACAGAACACTAAGAGACCATACAGAACACTGAGAGACAGTAAACAGAGAGAGAAGTGTGTGTTATATTGACCGCTGCACAGCCTAGTGGAGGACAGCGTTGGCTGTAACAGTGTACATCTCCAAACACACAGGTACAGCTGGTACACTCATCCACTTCCCACTGTTCATTAGACTGGTACACAGAGCCCTGGTACACACACTGCACCCCCGAGTCTGAAACACACACACACACACACACACATTATGTAGTGGTATATTAACAGTTTAGCTGTGTAGTGGGGATATTGCATAGTTTTTTTACCCCTTTTTCTCCCCAATTTCGTGGTATCCAATTGGTAGTTACAGTCTTGTCTCATCGCTGCAACTCCCGTATGGACTTGGGAGAGGTGAAGGTCGGGAGCCTGCGTCCTCCGAAACACAACCCAACCAAGCCGCACTGCTTCTTCACACAATGCCCACTTAACCCGGAAGCCAGCCGCACCAACGTGTCGGAGAAAACATCGTACACCTGGCGACCTGGTCAGCGTGTACTGCGCCCGGCCCGCCACAGGAGTTGCTAGTGCGTGATGGGAAAAGGACATCCCTCCTGGCCAAACCCTCCCCTAACCCAGACGACGCTAGGCCAATTGTGCGTCGCCCCATGTGTCTCCCGGTCGCAGCCGGCTGCAACAGGCCCTGGACTCGAACCCAGAATCTCTAGCGGCACAGCTAGCAATGCGATGCAGTGCCTTAGACCACTGCGCCACTCGGGAGGCCATTGCATAGTTATATATATATTAGTGGTTAGCGAGTACTGTAGAAGTGGTACCTTGACACTCGTAACAGCATTTTCCAGGAGTCTTCATTCTGACCAGGCCCTGCTCACACTCCACAGGAACACACTCCTCTATACTGCACTCAATGTAACCCAGCTAGAATACACACACAAAAAACAATGGAAATTTGTGCCATTTGTGCGATTCTGTGAGTGCGTTAGCGCACGTTTGTGTGTGTGCTTGTGTGTTTGTGTAACTTACATTACAGGTGCATGTGACGCACTCATCCTCACTGTCTGTCCAGCTCTCACCATTAGACACATGCCTCTTCTCACCCTCGATAACACATTCTGAAAGAAACACACACACACTTGACAACACAGGGTTTCGAGGTTAAGGTTTGGTGTTTAAGTGATGGGGTTTAGGGTGTACAAAAAGGGGGTAGGGTTGAGCGTGTACCGTCACAGACGGGGCAGCAGGAATCAGGGGGTGTGTGGTGTTCTTCAGGGCGGCAGCTGAGAGGGGGGCAGCTCTGGTGTAGACACGTCCACGTCAGGTCCTGATCAACGCAACAACACACAGGGATACAGGTTATATATCACTAGTCCAACACACAGCTTTATATTATTATACCACTACTCCTACAGACAATATACAGCTTTAAACAGACAAACAAACACAGGTCAGGGGTTGTTGCCATGGTACCTTGCACTGGCAGGTGAAGCAGGGGTCGTCTGTAGCCAGGACCTCGTTACCGATCAGAGTGGCCGTGCAGTTACTGAGGGGCTCTACACACATGCGTGCACACACACACAGGTTAGTGTTGCGCGGGTCATCTGTTTGTTCACCCGCACCCATCCGCAACTGCCCAACTATATGTGATAAAGTGAAATTTTGAGGCCCGAACCCAACCCTAACTCGTTAATATAGAAACATGTCCTGTAGGCTACAGTCAGAGACGGCGGAACAATATTTTGACAGAGGGTGGAGGATTTTTTTGGACTGATTTAGATTTATGTCTGCTTATAATTTACAACATATTGGTAGGCTATTTGTTAGTCAACTTAATTAGATACATGCAGCTTCTCTTATGTCATTATATAAGTATGTTGCCCTTGTAGACTAAATAAACCTTTGCTCACCAGAATAATGTCATGAATTGATAGAATGAATGCTAGTTGACATCGGTAAAGTTCTCTATCATCTCTGCTTCTTTTGTGGAGCAAAGACGTTTAGGGACTGGGGAGAACATGCAATAACAAAAATATATAGAACAATAAGGTTGAACATTTCAGAATGACATCAGTTTGACCGGTTGTCAGGAAATAGAAAGCTGTGAAAACAACCCAACATGTTTTGGATAAGATTTCAGTTTGGCTTGGATGCATATTTTCTGTGGTTGAAATACTATTAGCTTTTATGATGCTGATAAAAATATCATCTCTACAGAAGGTATCTAAATGTGCATTCACATTCTCTCAAGACGCTGAAATAAATAAATAATAATTCTCCACTCCTGTTCCTGAGTAACAATTGCCTTGATAGTGTATAATTTTACAGCAAGAAATGCTTAATTCTGCAGAAGTTAATATTAAGCCTATGTGATAGGTTATAGACCCACAGTCAGTGTCCAGGTTTCACTTTCCATTTAACCCATCAGTAGGAAGTTCCCTTGATGTGCCATAGGCCTATTTAAAGTCCCCTTCTTTTTTTTTCTTCTTTTTTTTTTTTTTCTTTCTTTTTTTCTTTTCTTTTTTTTTCTTTCTTTTTTTTATCCCATTTTCTCCCCAATTTTCGTGGTATCCAATCGCTAGTAATTACTACCTTGTCTCATCGCTACAACTCCCGTACGGGCTCGGGAGAGACGAAGGTCGAAAGCCATGCGTCCTCCGAAGCACAACCCAACCAGCCGTACTGCTTCTTAACACAGCGCGCCTCCAACCCGGAAGCCAGCCGCACCAATGTGTCGGAGGAAACACCGTGTACCTGGCCCCCTTAGTTGGCGCGCACTGCGCCCGGCCCGCCACAGGAGTCGCTGGAGCGCGATGAGACAAGGATATCCCTACCGGCCAAACCCTCCCTACCCCGGACGACGCTATGCCAATTGTGCGTCGCCCCACGGACCTCCCGGTCGCGGCCGGCTGCGACAGAGCCTGGGCGCGAACCCAGAGACTCTGGTGGCGCAGTTAGCACTGCGATGCAGTGCCCTAGACCACTGCGCCACCCGGGAGGCCCTAAAGTCCCCTTCTTGTGACTGTCAAATTTGTATATCGCCTCACAATCATCACATTTAACATACTGTAGCCCGGCACTGCCATCGTCCTCTTTTACCATTTCACCAAATCTTTCTCAAACAATACTTTTCTGGCCCTTCCTTTATTTTCATCTCTTCATTTCACAGCTTTTCTCTTATTGAACTCTGACATTGTCCTTTGGCGCTCGTACAGTTAGGCCTAAAGCTTAGGCTTATGTCCTAATGCCAGAAACCTAAAATAATGAAAGAAAAACCTCAATGTAGTCTATACAGTATATACATTTGATAAATGTTTAGATTTTTTAAAGTATTGTTTCTCTTTATTCAACCAGCCCGCCATCCACCCTTCATCCACACAATATTTCATGATCCTAAATCCGTTATAAGTCAACCCCGGCCTCATTAATACAGGTTACTGGAAGTTTTAGTGAGGGAGAGAGAGAGAGAAAAAGAGTGTGTGTGTGTGCGTGTGTTAAACTGGTGTGTATGTGTACTGACGTGCGCAGACAGGGCAGCAGGAGTCTGGTCCAGAGAACAGGATGTTACTTTTAACACAGTCCACCAGGCTGGGACACTGCTTACGGTAACACCTCAGGTGCTGCTCTCCATCTGGCATCACCTGGACACAGGAAACAATGACATCACCTGCTACAATACTGTATCTAGACACGCTGTGTGTGTGTGTGTGTGTGTGTGTGTGTGTGTGTAGTACCTCGCAGGTGCAGATGTGACAGGGGTCATCTGCAGGGTGGAAGCTGTCTCCTGGACCGTACACTCTGCCCTCAAACACACAGTCTGACCAAACACACACAGAGACACTGGTCACAGTCTGACCAAACACACACAGAGACACTGATCACAGTCTGACCAAACACACACTGAGACACTGATCACAGTCTGACCAAACACAAAGAGACACTGATCACAGTCTGACCAAACACAAAGAGAGACACTGATCACAGTCTGACCAAACACACACAGAGACACTGATCACAGTCTGACCAAACACACACAGAGACACTGATCACAGTCTGACCAAACACAAAGAGAGACACTGATCACAGTCTGACCAAACACACAAAGAGACACTGGTCACAGTCTGACCAAACACACACAGAGACACTGATCACAGTCTGACCAAACACAAAGAGAGACACTGATCACAGTCTGACCAAACACACAAAGAGACACTGGTCACAGTCTGACCGAACACACACAGAGACACTGATCACAGTCTGACCAAACACACACAGAGACACTGATCACAGTCTGACCAAACACACACAGAGACACTGATCACAGTCTGACCAAACACACACAGAGACACTGATCACAGTCTGACCAAACACAAAGAGACACTGATCACAGTCTGACCAAACACAAAGAGAGACACTGATCACAGTCTGACCAAACACAAAGAGACACACTGATCACAGTCTGACCAAACACAAAGAGACACTGATCACAGTCTGACCAAACACACACAGAGACACTGATCACAGTCTGACCAAACACACACAGAGACACTGATCACAGTCTGACCAAACACAAAGAGACACTGATCACAGTCTGACCGAACACACACAGAGACACTGATCACAGTCTGACCAAACACACACAGAGATATTGAACTAAACAGAGGAACACAGAAGGTAAATAGGGTGTGTATTATAGTTACCTGCACACACAGGGCAGCACTCCCCAGGTACAGTGATGGTGTTGATGCAGGGGGACAGACAGCGGACCTCCGAGCAGGTGGTCACTCCATCCACACACATACAGCTCATACAGGGAGTAGAGTCTGCAAACCAGCTACTGCCCGCCGGATGCTCCTCTCCGTCATACACACACCCTGAGATACACGCACACACAACATTTTACATCCCCAGAGTGTGATAAATTGTGTAATCCTGACCAATAACTAGTTAAATATATGGGAGGCAAATACAAAGCCCAAGCTGGTGTTTTACCTCTGCAGCGAGGACAGCACATTCCTGGTTCTGTCAGCTGGTGCATACAGGTCAGCTTAGGACACTCTAGTCCCACACACTGCACCTTCCCTGCCTGGAACAAACACATATTATACACACACATACGCCGCAGACACCTGCACACACACGCAAGAAAGAGAGAGGAGATATAGTCTAACCTGACAAGTACATGCTGTGCAGAGGTTGGAGCTGGGATTCCACTGCTGTCTGTCACTGTACTCCTCACCCTGGTATACACACACTGAGAGAAACAAACACACAGGGAGTTTAACAGGAACGTTTTCTAATGCACCGTAACCTGCAAAATAGTTGCATGGTGTAATTGTAACAACATACAGGAACTCAAGGCCTTTTGTTGACCTGACCTAGAATTCCGCACAATCAGATGCCGACCGTATTATCTCCCAAGAGAATTCTCCTCGGTTATTGTCACAGCGTGTATATCCCCCCTCAAGCCGAGACCACGACGGACCTCAAGGAACTTTACTGGACTTTGTGCAAACTGGAAACCATATATCCTCAGGCTGCATTTATTGTAGCTGGGGATTTTAACAAAGCAAATTTGAGAACAATGCTACCTAATTTATATCAGCAAATTGACTGTAGTACTCGTGCTGGCAAAACTCTGGATCACTGCTACTCTAATTTCCGCGATGCATATAAGGCCCTCCCCGCCCTCCTTTTGGCAAATCTGACCACAACTCCATTTTGATCCTCCTTCCTATAGGCAGAAACTCAAACAGGATGTACCCGTGTTAAGAACTATTCAACGCTGGTCTGACCAATCAGAATCCACGCTTCAAGATAGTTTAGGTCACGTGGACTGGGACATGTCCTCAGAGAATAATATCGACGAATACGCTGATTCAGTGAGTGAGTTTATAAGGAAGTGAATAGGAGATGTTGTACCCACCATGACTATTAAAACCTACCCTAACCAGAAACTGTGGATAGATGGCGGCATTTGCACAAAACTAATAGCGCAAACCACCGCATTTAACCATGTTAAGGTGACTGGGAATATGGCCGAATACAAACAGTGTAGTTATTCCCTCCGCAAGGCAGTCAAACAAGCGAAATGTCAGTATAGAGACAAAGTGGAGTCACAATTCAACAGCTCTGACACGAGACGTATGTGGCAGGGTCTACAGACAATCACAGACCACAGAGAAAACCAGCCACATCACGGACACCGACGTCTTGCTTCCAGACAAACTAAACGCCTTCTTTGCCTGCTTTGAGGATAACACATTGCCACCGACGTGGCCCGCTACCAAGGACTGTGGGCTCTCCTTCTCCATGGCCAACGTGAGTAAGACATTTAAACATGTAAACCCTCCTCAGAGCTGGCTGGTGTGTTTACGGACATATTCAATCCCTCCCTATCCCAGTCTGCTGTCCCCACATGCTACAAGATGGCCACCATTGTTCCTGTACCCAAGAAGGCAAAGGTAACTGAACTAAATGACTATTGCCCAGTTGCACTCACTTCTGTCATCATGAAGTGCTTTGAGAGGCTAGTCAAGGATCATATCACCTCTACCTTACCTGTCACCCTAGACCCACTTCAATTTGCTTACCACCCCAATAGGTCCACAGATGATGCAATCGCCATAACACTGCACACTGCCCTATCCCATCTGGACAAGAGGAATACCTATGTAAGAATGCTGTTCATTGACAGCACTCAGCATTCAACACCATAGTACCCTCCAAGCTCATCATTAAGCTTGAGGCCCTGGGTCTCAACCCCACCCTATGCTGGTCCTGGACTTCCTGACGGGTCGCCCCCAGGTGGTGAAGGTAGGAAACAACATCTCCACTTCGCTGATTCTCAACACTGGGGCCCCATAAGGGTGCGTGCTCAGCTCCCTCCAGTACTTCCTGTTCCCCATGACTGCGTGGCAATGCACGCCTCCAACTCAATCATCAAGTTTGCAGACGACACTACAGTTGTAAGCTTGATTACCGACAACGACGAGATTGCCTACAGGGAGGAGGTGACGGCACTCGGAGTGTGGTGTCAGGAAACAACCTCTCACTCAACATCAACAAAACAATGGAGATGATTGTGGACTTCAGCAAACAGCTGAGGGAGCAGTCCCCTATCCACGTCGACGGGGCAGTAGAGGAGAAGGTGGAAAGTTTTAAGTTTCTCGTGGTACACATCACGGACTAACTGAAATGGTCCACCCACACAGACAATGTGGTGAAGAAAGCAACAGCAACAGCAACAGCGCCTCTTCAACCTCAGGAGGCTGAAGAAATTTGGCTTGTCACCTACAACCCTCACAAACTTTTACAGATGCACAACTGAGTGCATCCTGCCGGGCTGCATCACCGCCTGGTACGGCAACTGCACCACCTACAACCGCAAGGCTCTCCAGAGGGTAGTGAGGTCTGCACAATGCATCACCGGGGGCAAACTACCTGCCCTCCAGGACACCCACAGCACCCGATGTCACAGGAAGGCCAAAAAGATCATCATGGACAACAACCACCCGAGCCACTGCCTGTTCACCCCGCTATCATCCAGAAGGCAAGGTCAGTACAGGTGCATCAAAGCTGGGACCGAGAGACTGAAAAACAGATTCTATCCCAAGGCCATCAGACTGTTAAACAGCCGTCACTAAGACAGAGAGGCTGCTGCCTACATATATACTTGAAATCATTGGCCACTTTAATAAATGGATCACTAGTCACTTTAATAATGCTACTTTAATCATGTTTACATATATTTCATTACTCATCTCATATGTATATACTGTATTTTATACCATCTATTGCATCTTGCCTATGCCGCTATGTCATTGCTCATCCATATATTTATATGTATATATTCAATTCCGTTACTTAGATTTGTGTGTACTAGGTAGTTGTTGTGGAATTGTTAGATTACATGTTAGATATTGCTGCACTGTCGGAACTAGAAGCACAAGCATTTCACTACACTCGCAATAACATCTGCTAACCATGTGTATGTGACCAATAAAATTTGATTTGATTTGATTTTTGGGAAAACATGAAATATTCCATGTTTTCATTCAGTTTGTGGGTTTACCTGCACACTGGGGGCAGCAGTCTCCTGGCAGTGTGATTGGTTGGGGGCAGGAGGTGGGGGGGCAGAAGAGGGGCATGCATGTGACACTCCCCCTCACACAGGTACAGCGCTGACAGAGATTACCTAGCCCTGGGGTGAGGGGTGTGGCTGCTGGGGTGAAGGTTTGTCTGTTAGGGGAGTGAGGAGAGTGTTTACAGACATCCAGCTTGTCACAGGGCCTTGACATAACAGTGAAGGTGTGTGTGTGTGTGTGTGTGTGTGTGTGTGTGTGTGTGGGTGTGTCAGAGGGCGTCAGAGGGGTTCAGAGGGTGTGTGTGTGGAATTAGACCTACCTGTTAGAGTAGACCACACCCCCGTAGAGGCAGGCCTCACAGAGTGGACAGCAGCCATTGGATGATTCAAAGGGGAGGGGGTGGGAACATTGAACAGGACACAGCTTTTTATGACATGTCACCACCTCGTTCTAGAGAGAGGGGGGAGAGAGCGAGAAAGACGGAGGGAGAAAAAGATGGGACAGAGGTGTGGGATAGAACAGATATGGAACAGCTGGGAAACAGTGATATAAGAGGATAGACAGACTTCACAGAGATAGAGGGAGGGATAGGGGATGAGATAATGCTGTCTTCTCACCAGACAGCTGCAGGTGGAGCAGGGGTCAATGGGTGTGGTGAAGGAGGCCCCAGACTGAAACTCCTCCCCCTGGTAAAGGCACACCCCTCTGCAGATGGGGCAGCACTCCCCTGGAGGGATCACAGGACGCGCACACACCACGGGCGGGCACGACCCAGACACACACACCACACCACCGTTCTACACACAGTCACATGGAAGAATTGACCAAAACTAGAGCAAATATAGTAATAACATCATGTCTCGCCAGGGACCTGGAGATTTGTGTTAGCCCCCATTACTGTCTAAGCCTTAAGTTTTATCTCAGTGGAGTATCGAAGGTTGGTCACATACAGATACAGTGTATGTGTGTATGAAGTGTGTATGTGTGTACCAGGCATGTGCAGCGTTGACAGTGGTCTGAGGGGTGTGGGAAGCGCTCTCCATTGGAACAGTCTCGTCCGTTGAAGCGGCAGCCGTCACACACACCGCACGCACAACCGTCCAGCGCAGGGTGTGGACAGGACACAGCAGGACACCTCCGCTTCACACACACTACCTCTCCTCTCTACACACACACATACACACAAATGTAAACGCACACAAACACAAGAAAACACATCTACAGCCGTCACACACAACATATCAATGCAAACATGAACACACAAATACTTCATTGGATCAGATGTCTAACTGACATGGAGCAGTTATTTGTCTATTTTTCACACGGTAACTTGTTGACGGAGGCTGCGCATGTGTTACTTTACGCACACATCACCGTCCCTTCACGTTTCTCACTTTACTCACCCTCTTCTGGACCCTTCCTATAAACCAATTTGATGGACATGATGATGTAGCCCAGGGTTTCCCAAACTCGTCCTAGGAACCCCCCTGGGTACATGTTTTTTTTTTCCCCTAGCACTACAGAGCTGATTCAAATAATCAAAGCTTGATGAAGAGTGGGTTAATTGAATCAGCTGTGTAGTGCAAGGGCAAAAAACAAAACATGTACCCAGGGGGGGCCCAAGGACCGAGATTGGGAAACCCTGATGTAGCCTACGTCTCTGCCTCGTATTTATGAACAGCCGACATAAAAACCTGCAGCGATTTGAATGAACGTTCCAAAATATATATATATATATATATATATTTTGTAGGCAACCTTCTCTTTCTGTTGTAACCAAGGATACTGTAGTAGCACAATCGACGCACACTGTAAACACCAAGGAATTTTTAACTCAAATACTTGTAGTAAGTTGTACTCAAAAGTCAATGAAAAGTCATTATTACTTAAAATGTTTATGTGGTACTGACTCAAAACTAAATGAGAAGTCACACCAACTACATTTTTTTAAAGATATGATAACAAATTAACTTTTTTCCCAGCATGCTCTAGTGGAGGTAGATTTTTTTGAATAATTTTTATATCTGTGTTTTTGCATGTACATTGAGTGATTGATTAATTAAATGTTAAGATAAATATTTTTTTCTAAATTAATCCAATCATTGAATTTTTGCACCCATTACTGAAATGGTTGTTCTAGTTGAAATGGCTTAGGTAGTTTCCTCCCACTGTTCTTAACCCTGGCAGTTATTATGGATGCAGGTTGCAGGTGAATATAATTTAGGAATTAGACATCAATTTGCAAGCCAGCATAATGTGATTTATAGTTAGGGTTGTAAAATTCTGGTAAATTTCCCAGGTTTTCCAGAAATCCTGGTTGGAAGATTACTTTAATTGTTTTGGGGAAAGTTTGTGGAATTTTGCAGGCCTGATGTGCCCTGTGAAATATGAGTTTCAGGCCACTGTATAAGGCCTTATGACATACTGTATGTAATGGTTAAATTATACTGATAATAATTCACCTAGGAACTCACTTGGTGAAGGCCACCAGACTAAATGAAAGAATTCAACAACCATGTCTCTGTCAATAACAAATACAGTCATGGGTGGTAACTCTACAATTCAATCGAAAAGGCAAGGCACATTGGTAAATTATTGGAGTCGTGGCTTAGTGAGGGCATTACATTTAAGTATACCTTAATCAAAAAACGGCATTTGTATTACTCATATGAAGGTAGTACTGCTCACTTCAGCTATTTAACTTTCTTAACCAGTCATTTTTTAGCTCATCGGTTTCCTAAAAATGTTTGAGTAGCCAGAATGTATCCGGTTTTACAATGCAGTCTACACATTGCTTTGGGGCAAAAACAATCTGTGTTTTAACCACAAATAACATACAACTGTTAAAAAAAGAAAAAAAGAACACTAATACTTTGACTCCCTGTCTGCTTCCTGCTTAGCCAATGTTTGCAATGAGGATTAAAAAAAAGAGCATCACATCGCTATTTAGACTGCCTGTCTGAGTCCTGCTTGTGTTTGATATGGGAGGGAGTTGTAAAGTAGAGAATCTCACACATGCACAGAAAGAGGATTGCAAACGCAGCCACTTAACCTTGACCCCACCCTGAACTCTGACCCTGATACTTGACCACTCACTGAGCATGTGCAGTCATCACAGGTTCCTCTGGTTCCAGGGAAGACCTGTCCATCAACGTAAGCCCCGCCCTGGAACACACAGTCTACACACACACACACACACACACACACACACACACAGACAGACAGACAGACAGACAGACAGACAGACAGACAGACAGACAGACAGACAGACAGACAGACAGACAGACAGACAGACAGACAGACAGACAGACAGACAGACAGACAGACAGACAGACAGACAGACAGACAGACAGACAACATAAATGTCAGTGTCAGACAGACAACATAAATGTCAGTGTCAGACAGACAACATAAATGTCAGTGTCAGACAGAAAGAAATAAAGACAGACAGACAGACAACATAAATGTCAGTCAGAAAGAAATAAAGACAGACAGACAGACAACATAAATGTCAGTGTCAGACAGAAAGAAATAAAGACAGACAGACAGACAACATAAATGTCAGTGTCAGACAGAAAGAAATAAAGACAGACAGACAGACAACATAAATGTCAATTTCAGACAGAAAGAAATAAAGACAGACAGACAGACAACATAAATGTCAGTGTCAGACAGAAAGAAATAAAGACAGACAGACATAGAACATAAATGTCAGTGTCAGACAGAAAGAAATAAAGACAGACAGACATAGAACATAAATGTCAGTGTCAGACAGAAAGAAATAAAGACAGACAGACATAGAACATAAATGTCAGTGTCAGACAGAAAGAAATAAAGACAGACAGACAGATATGTTATAGCGGGTAGAGTACCGTCACACACGGGGCAGCCACAGGGGCTGGTGGCAGGATGAGAGCAGGAGGCTGGAGGACACAACTTCTTCACACACCTCACTGATCCATCCTACAGACAGAGAGAGAGATATAGAGAGGAGAGAGAGAAAAATATTTAAATAAAGTTACACATACAAAGTACAAATAGGTGTCTGATGAAGGAGATTACGCCGAAACGGAAGCCTGAATGTATGTCCCGTCAATAAATATTCAGATCTATGCAGAAATAGAGTGATCCTTTTTCTTTATTTTCCTGGGCAGTCACCTGTCGAAGTGTCCTTGGGTAATAATTTTGGGGGGATTTTCAAGTCCCTTAGTTGAGCACCTGATTCCGTTTTTGTTCAAGCTTAGCTGATGCTTGTTTGGGTATAGTTTCTTTCCATTGTGTATTAAACACTAAATAGTGTGTGTGTGTGTGTTACCTGGCAGGTACATTCTGAGCAGGGGTCAGTAGGGTCAGGGATTGACTGGCCACTGTTGAGGACCACATTGCCATGGGAACAACCTGTCACAGGAAGAAATTGCCATAGAAACCATGTCTAAAGGAGAAACATTGTAAATATGTTACTTAGAGGAACACTGACATACAGTGTGTGTATGAGGTGTGTGTGTGAACGCACGGTTACACTCTCCGCAGCACTGGCCGGGTGGCTTGTAGGGGTGTGTGCAGTCCTGGTAGCAGGGTAGCTGGCTACACACCACATCACCTACATAACACGTACACACTCGACATGGGTCCTCTCCACTGAGAAACTCATAGCCATCAGGATACTCCATACCCCCAT
Organism: Salvelinus fontinalis; assembly: GCF_029448725.1. Classification (NCBI taxonomy): domain Eukaryota; kingdom Metazoa; phylum Chordata; class Actinopteri; order Salmoniformes; family Salmonidae; genus Salvelinus; species Salvelinus fontinalis. The sequence continues at coordinate 20,532,613 of NC_074673.1, read as the reverse complement.
ACATACAGCCTGTAGAGAGAGAGCGAGAAAAGGGGGGAGAGAAGGGTTTAGTCCTTCCCCTCTAATCAGGGACTGATTTAGACACACACACAATATCCCACAAGGTGTCTCACCATCACAGGCTAGGCAGCACTCTCTCTGTATGGGGTAGGGACAGCTGACAGCAGGGCAGCGTTTCCTCTCACAGTGGACAGAACCCTCGCGACACACACACACTCCACACGGGTCCGACACATCACCCCACGACTCCCCATTGGCCCGTTCCCGACCCTCATACAGACAGCCTGAAACACACACATGTGGGCTGTATGTGTAATATCATGTTATGTAGGCTGTATGAAGAGTAATGTCATGTTATGTAGGCTGTATGAAGTGCAATGTAATGTTATGTAGGCTGTATGAAGTGTAATGGCATGCCATGCAGGCTGTATGAAGTGTAATGTCATGCCATGTAGGCTGTATGAAGTATAATGTCATGTTATGTAAACTGTATGAAGTGTCGTACCGTCGCAGGTCCTGCAGCACTCCTGCTGTATGGGGTGTGAGCAGTGAGCGAGGGGACAGGGCTTGCGCTGACATCGAGACGTCCCATTGGTGCAGAGGCATGATCGACAGGGGTCAGTGGGGTCGTAGAAACGCTCAGTGTGTCTGTAGGGCCGACCCTCATACACACAGTCAGCAGGGGGGACTGCACAGACACATAGAATCATTTATGACACCAAATAATAGATTTACTTTTCATTTCAATTAGTCAATCATTGTACCTGGCTGTAGTTGCGTACCTGGGCATTGGGGACAGCATTCTCCAGGCAGCAGGTTGGGGATAGAGCACGCCAGCGGTGGACACCTCCTCATCAAGCACTGGACGTTACCATTCTACAACACACACAAGGTATGGGCCTAACAGGTTGATGGTTGTAGGCATATGGGACTGTCACTCAAACCTTGAGCTACAGTAGGATGGTCATTTTGGAATGGGCAAAACACTGGATTACAGCTAACCCTCAACATTGGCGCTGATGTGTGTGTTCTTACGATACAGTGGCAGGTCCTGCAGTTGTCGGTGGGATGGAGGAACTCTTGTCCGTTGGGGTACTCTTTCCCAGCGTAGCTACACCCTGCAAAAAGGTGTTCTTTAATTACACATGGTTTGACACTATACATATGTGTGTGTGTGTGTATGCCTACGTGTGTGAATGTGTGTGTGTGTGTACCGTTACAGTTGTTCTGGCAGCAGGTCCCTGGGAGCGGGGTGGTGCAGTGAGGCCGGGGGCATTCTGATGCGTGGCAGTCAACCCTCCCTGACACACACACACACTCCTCACACACACTCACTGGGCTGGGGAACACCTCGCCGTCCACAAACACACGGTTCTCAAAGGAACAGTCTGGAACAAACACACAGGCAAAAATACACTTAGAAAACACAGGTGTTTTGTATTTACAAGGTTAATATATATGTGTGTTAATATATGTGTGTGTTTTAGGCGAAGAGTACCTGGGCATTTAGGGCAGCACTCTCCGTGCGGTGTGTGTGTGTTGGAACAGTTCAGGGGGGGACAGGCTCTCCTCACACACTGCACCGTACCCTCCTGGGGAGTGGGGGGTAGGACCTTGTTATGCAATTGTATGTTGCAGTATGTTATGTGTGTGTGTGTATGTTTGGCTGTGTGTGTGTCCTCTCACCAGACAGGTGCAGGTATGACAGGGCTGGTCGGGGTGTGTAAAGGTTTGTCTGTTGCTATAAATACGCTGATCGAAAGTACAGCGCTCACACTCTGCACAGCACAAACCTAGAGAGAAAGGAAAAAGATCATGGAATGAGAATGGAAAAGAAAGATAGCCATTTCAAATAAATACACTCAGACAGACATACAGTCTTACCGGTGGTCTTGGTGGGGTGTGTGCAGGCAGTGGGGGGACAGTGTGTGTGTGTACACACCACTTCTCCGTTTAGACAGGTACAGCTGGAGCAGCCCTCGGCCTGCCACTGAGAACCCTCCTCATACTTCAACCCCTCCAACACACACACTATAGAAAAAGAGAGAGAGAGAGAGAGACAGAGAGAGACAGAGACAGAGAGGGGGGGGGGGTGTAGGATTGATTATGTCAAGATATATTCCTGTCTTTATCTCTGTATGTATAGGATGTTATCATTGTTGCAAAATAATATGTGGTACCTTTGCAGATGGGGCAGCAGAACTGGGGGTCGTTGATGGGGTTGGAACATTGGACCGGAGGACACCTCTCCTCTTGGCACCTCACATTTCCATCCTGATACACACACACACTCAGAACTTATGTATTGTTTGTTAATATGTGCATCAATGTGTGTATGTCTATCTATGTGTGTGAGTTCAGACCCACCTTGCAGCTGCACTGGACACAGGGTCCACTTCCAGCTGGGTTAAAAACGTTACCATTAACGTAGACTCTCCTCTCGTATTCACACTCTGCAGAGACAGACACACACAGGGGTGGGATGGATAGATAGTGGTGAAGGTTAGGAGTTAGAGTGTAAAGACTGCGGCAGGCTGAACTCACGATCACAGGTGGGACAGCACTGTCCTCTAGGCGTCACAGGGTGGCTACAACGCAGAGGAGGACATGATGCATCCATACGCTCACATGACACCTCTCCAGCCTATTGGTAAGAGAGATACATATCACATGACAACTTTCCAGCCTATAGGATAGAGAGAAACACATCAAATGACACCTCAACAGCCTATTCATAGACTTCCAATATGTCACTTTTTTGTTGTGGCCATACTGATTCCCGACTTGAACACGTGCACACACATAGTCAGTACTCACAGAGCAATGGCAGCGGAGACAGGGATCTGTCCTGGAGGGGAACATCAACACCTGAGAGTCATACTCACACTGCTCACACCTAGAACACACACACACACAGGCGAAAGATGATGCATATTTAACTACATGTGCTACTACAGCTATGATACTGGAGGTTTTATGTGTGTGTTACCGTGGGCAACAGTCTCCGGGGCGACGGACAGAGTTGGGACAGGAAACGACAGGGCAGGGTCGAGGCGAGCATAGGACATCTCCATTCTGAGGAGAGAGAGGAGAAACACACACACAGGTCATGGTCTGTTTTAGACACATACTGTATGCACAAATATTTGACATACAGAGACACAGAGCTCTCTCACAGTCTTACCATACACACACACTCCTGACAGCGGTCTACACTAGGGACCTGGGCTCCATTCAGGAAGTCCTGGCTGTTCATTCCACAACCTGAAACACACATAATCCCACACTGTCACTGTATACTCAATTCTACGCACACACACACACAGACACACACACAGAGACAGACACACGCACGCACACGCATACAGGGTGCCTCACCATGGCAGACTGGGCAGCAGGTATTGGGTGGTGGGGAAGAAGGGTTCCGACATGGAGGGCTACACCTCTCTGTCTCACATTTAACAACACCCTCCTGGCAAAAGTTAAAGGTCAGGACATTAATCTACAGTAAAAGTAAATTCCTGTCAGCACATGAAGCCATCTCTAGTGGATTATGAGAAATAGAAAGAACAAAAGAGAGAGAGAAAGAAGGAGAAAGAAAGGAAGCAAGTGATAGAGAGAGAGAGAGACTCACCAGACAGTAACAGAGACTACAGGGGTTTTGTGATGGTCTCCATTTAGCTCTGTGGTGGTAATGGATGCCTGTATGGATACAACCTACAGACACCCATCACAAATACATGCATATGTTAGTAATAAGAACATATGATTGCTTCTGTCAGAGTATGAATTATACAAACCTTTACAGCGAGCGCAGCACTCTCCATGAAGTGTCTCCTGTTCAGAGCAGTCGAGGGGGGGGCAAGAAGGTGGGGAACACACCATACTACCTTCCTAGCACAACCCACAGAAAGAGCAAAGAATCATAATTTAGTCAATGTATGTAAGTGTTGAAGTGTATGTTGGTACGTACTGTATGTGTCAGTGTATGGCAGACATATTCACCTTGCAGGTGCAAGTCTGGCAGCCGTCGATGGTGTTGATAGAGGAATTATAGGGACGACCGTCCAACTTACACCCTACAGACAGAGAGAGAGAGAGGTTAGGGAGGTGTGTGTATGTTTGTTCTGTATACTCGTATCTGTCCATGTCCACATGCTAGCAAGTATGTGTGTGTATATGATGGATGTGTTTAAGGTATACTGGGGTAGTGGGCTGAGGGGGGGTGAGTGTCTAGTTGTCAGCAGTATCTACTCATCTGACAAACAATCAGACCTAAGAATAAATAATACCCTGGTAATTGGAATGTGTGTTTCTGTGATATCCCTCCCTCCCTCCCTCTCTCCCTCCCTCTTTCTCCCTCCAACTCACTCTCCCTCTCTCTCTCCGTCTCTCTCCCTCTCTATCCCTCCAACTCTCTCTCCTTCTCTCTCCCTCTCTCTGACTATCTCTCCCTCTAACTCTCTCCCCGTCTCTCTCCAGAACATCTGGCTTTTCTCTTTAGTAATGACACAACAGCATGCTGCTCATATAACACACACACACACACATGCACGCAAACAAACACACACACACACACACACACACACACACACACACAGATGTTTTACAGCTGTAACCATAAACAGAGGTGCCTGTGGTGGTACAGAGTTAGAGACTGCCCCGGTGAGTACATTAACACACAATTGACTTGTCACAGCAACAGTTTGTGTGTGTATGTGTGTGTGTGTGTGAGGCTGCCCACCAACTGTGCCAGGAGGCATTTCCACCACTCATCCGAGCAGGCAGGCCAACGCAGAAAGATCAAAGAGTGTATGAGTGCGTGTTTGTGTCTGCATAAGAGTGACTGACTGTGTGTGTGTGTGTGTGTGTGTGTGTGTGTGTGTGTGTGTGTGTGGTGTGTGTGTGTGTGTGTCGGCTGGATGCCATCAGAAACAATTAAGAGAGAAAAGACGGACAGAAAAGAAAGATGGACAGAAAAAAACAAGAGGAGACAAAGACAGTAGACAGAGAGGCTGGGGAAAGAAAAAGAAAGACTGATTAAGACAGAAGATAAGAGAGAGAGGTAGGGATGGAGAGAGAAATGAAGAGAAGACGGAGAGAGTTAGAGGGGGGAGAGAGAGGGGAGAGAGAGAGAGAGAGAGAGAGAGAGATAGATTGAAGGCATAATATCATGTTTACAGTACATTCCAACAGGGTCGTTTCTATAGGGAACATGACAGAACAGAGACCCATTCGACATATACCGGCCTACTGTGTGTATATGTGTGTGTGTGGAGATGGAACTTGCTTGAAAAGTAAGTAACCTTTTCATTTCTATAGGGAACATGACAGAACAAAGACACATTTTACGAATACCAGGGTGTGTGTGTGTGTGGTGAATATCATGTGGAGGGTAAACAGCTTAATAGACGAAGAGTTAAAGCAGCAACAAAGAACACTAGAAACATTCACTCCCTTTATCGAATACAGTGTGGTACATTGATTACACCTCCTGATGTCTAAATATCTCCTACTTCCGTTAAATATTCAAAGGAAGTGCTACAGGGTGTGCAGGCTTTCATTCCAACCCATCATCAAAGTGTATTCCAGAAAGAGAAAAGTGTCCTATCTCCAGACTTGGTAACCAGCCTTGGTAATGAAAGCTCTAATGTCGAACTGCATTAGTTTTTCATGACAAAAAAAGCATTTTCTAGTCATCTTCCACTACGCTGAATGACATGGGCGCCGGTCAGCACTGGTTACCAGCCCTGGCAGATGACGTACGCTCCGGTGGTTGGGTCAAGCCACTCAGTAAAGCAGGAGCCACAGTTCCGCAAACGACACTCAGCCATCGGGTTACCAAGACAACGTGCTTCATGGCAGAGGTCAGGGCAGGTCATGGGGGCAGAGCCAAGAGGACAACCGGAAAACCAGTGTAGTTCAAAACAAAACCTACAACACACACACAAACCTATGAGAAGATACAATAACAACTTCTATTCTAAAGAGATATATTCACTACTCATTGGCTACTGTTTACATCCCCTCTCTAATTGACCGATGGTTACCTGCTGTCTGGGGTGATTGGCAGCCAAATGCCCTGTCCCCTCTGTGACATCACCTTGTGGGTGTAGTAGTCATCAGAATGCTGCTGCCCCGCCCACTCCCGCTCCAACTGACCAATCAGGGCTCGGCTCTCCTCTTGATCCAGAGCCATCCAATCCTGCAAAGGCCAGTGCTGAGGCAGGGCTGTGATTGGAGAGCAGGTTCTTGTAATGTGGTTAAGAGTGTGTTGATTGGTTGAAATTAGCTGCTGTTGGGTGTGGTAGTAGAACCGTAGGTAGTGCGGTCCGTTGTAGAACCAGTTACAGCTGTCCTTATCGTAACCGTCTGGTCGAAATCCAAATGCATCAAAACCACCCCGGTCCAAACCAAAGGGGTCGAAACCATAAACACTGTAGCCACTGTCGCTAAAGAGTTCTGACATAACCTTCTCTCTTTCTCTCTCCTCCTCTCCACTCTCCTCTCTCACCTCACTCTGCTTCTTTTTCTCCCCCTGAGTCTCCTCTTCTCTCTCCTCCTCCCTCATAAACAATCCATCCCAGCGCATCCCGAACCATGTAACATTGTGGCGGTTAAACCCATAGCGGTTGTATCCAGAAATGTCATAGCCCTCTCTGTCGATGTGGTCACGGTCCAAACCATCCCTACTGTAACCAAGCAGGTCCCAGCCCATGCGGTTGAAACCTTGTCTGTCATATCCATTGCGATTGTAACCACTGTGGTCAAAGCCATCATAGCCGTGTGCATTGTAATCATAGGTGCTGTGTTTATGGTTGTTTTGTGTATCTTGTCTCTTTCTGTGATAGCTGGCAGTGTCTTTCGCTCCTCTGTGGCGGCCCTTCCCTCTTTTGGCAAGGAGCGATGATGTCACATTGCAGGGAGCTCCGAGGGTTATGGGTACATACACCACACACAGTTGTTCCCGTGAAGACATCACATCATCAGGAGCAATGCCGAACGGCTTCATCTTGACGTGACGCTGCCTCACCGGGTACTGGGTGTGTTGGTGAGTGTGCCCATGAGCTTCTTCATGAGTGTGCACGTCTCTGTGACTGTCCTGCCAGTGTGTCCAGAGCTTATCGATGAAAGCGGCGTGTGAGAGGTAGAGGGGGTCATAGGCGGCCAGAGGAGAGGCCATGTGGCCCCCCACCCAGAGCCTAAATAGCCCAGACAGCCCCTGCAGAGCCTGGGAGAACAACAGGAAGTTTCCCTGGGACAGTAGCCTCTGGACGCTCACCGCGTCAGGCACAGACACCTGTTGAGACCAAGGGACAACGTCAGAGGAAAACATGACAGACAAATAAAGATCACTTTATTGACCTTTAGCAATGACATACAGTAATCATGTCATAGTGTATACAGCTTCAAAACATGAGGAAAATTGTAAAATCATGAGGCTGACCGAGGTGTTGAAGCTCCGTCGTAGACAGGGGGACCAGTGGAACCGTGCAGACAAGCCCTGGAAGGAGTGGTGGGGGACACAGCCTGAGACAGAGTTGCTCTCTTGCTCTCCATCTCCCTCACTCGCTCTATCCCTCTCTTCATCCCTTTCCATCTCGCCATTCCTCTCTCTCTCTCCATCCCCTCCAAACATCTCGGCCTGCCAGACAGCTGAGGTCAAAAGATCACCAGAGTCGACTGTCCACTCAAAGTACGGAACACCCAGTTGGCATGACGACACAGCCTGGAGCTCCTGCTCCACCACCCGCAGGAAGTAGCGCTGCCAGGGCAGGAAGTAGGTGTGGCCACCAGCCTGAGGGGAGAACTCAGCTCTCAGCTTGGTGAAACCATCCCATACACCTACACAAAAACCAACATGAAAACAAGACTGATCCAAGGTATAATAGAGAACAAATCTCAGTTAGCTATACACTTGGGTAGTAAAGAGTTAGCTGTACATGAGTACCTGGCTAGTAGAGTTAGCTGTAAAAGTGTATCTAGCTAGTAGAGTAAGCTGTACAGAGTACCTAGCTAGTAGAGTTAGCTGTATAAGTGTATCTAGCTACTAGAGTAAGCTGTACAGGTGAACTTGGTTATTAGAGTTAGTAGGGAGTTAGCTATACATGTGTACCTAGCTAGTAGGGAGTTTGCTATACAGGTGTACCTCACTAGTAGGGAGTTAACTATACAGGTGTACCTAGCTAGTAAGGAGTTAGCTATACAGGTTTACCTAGCTAGTAGGGAGTTAACTATACAGGTGTACCTACCTAGCTAGCTAGGGAGTTAGCTGTACAGGTGTACCTAGCTAGCTAGGGAGTTAGCTGTACAGGTGTACCTAGCAAGTAAGGAGTTAGCTATACAGGTGTACCTAGCTAGTAAGAAGTTAGCTATACAGGTGTATCTAGCTAGCTAGGGAGTTAGCTGTACAGGTATCCAGGGTTTCCGTTAGGAAGATGTGGCGCCGGACATTTGGCCGTCAGTCTTTTAATTTAACGGACATTTGATACATTTACCAGACGCATATGAATTGGGTGCGTCACCTGATTAGGGCGTCCACCCACGATACTTAGAATGACAGAAATCACATTTATGCTTATTCATCTTAACAGAACATGCAACTAGAAGATGCAACGGCGTGTCCTTCTAACCGAATTTGCGTGCGCACTTTGAAGATGTTAGAATAACTGCCACTTTTACTTTTCCTCAGCCAACAAGATGAGTAACGAACAGCAAAATCACTAGCCTATGTCAATCTAATATCCCCCATACGAGAAAAGTTGACCTATTCTATTGGTCAGCTTGTTGTTCTGTGTAAGAAAGAAATAGCCTATTCCAAACAGACTCTGGGACAGTTGTGGGATGATAGATCCCAAAATTATGCAATCAGTAGGCCTAGGCTACATGAAAAGAAAACTTGAAAAAGCAATGAGGCTGATGCAACAGATCAGATCGTTTAGCTTAAAATGTGATAAACTATTATTTCTTCATATTTTAAGTGCAGCAACGCGCACAACGCAGTACGTTACACGCATTATTCTAAAATGTAGAAAATAGCAAAAAGAAAGAAAATCCCTGGAATGAGTAGGTGTGTCCAAACTTTTGACTGGTACTGTAGATACAGTTGAAGTCGGAAGTTTACATACACTTAGGATGGAGTCATTAAAACTCATTTTCCAACCACTCCACAAATTTCTTGTTAACAAACTACAGTTTTGGCAAGTCAGTTAGGACATCTACTTTGTGCATGACACACGCACTTTTTCCAACAATTGTTTACAGACAGATTATTTCACTGTATCACAATTCCAGTGAGTCAGAAGTTTACATACACTAAGTTGACTGTGCCTTTAAACAGCTTGGAAAATTCCAGAAAATTATGTCATGGCTTTAGAAGCTTCTGATAGGCTAATTGACATAATTTGAGTCAAGTGGAGGTGTACCTGTGGATGTATTTCAAGGCCTACCTTCAAACTCAGTGCCTCTTTGCTTGACATCATGGGAAAATCAAAAGAAATCAGCCAAGATGTCAGAAAAAAAATTGTGGACGTCTGGTTCATCCTTGGGAGCAATTTCCAAATGCCTGAAGGTACCACGTTCATCTGTACAAACAATAGTACACAAGTATAAACACCATGGGACCACGCAGCCGTCATACCGCTCAGGAAGGAGACGCGTTCTGTCTCCTAGAGATGAACGTACTTTAGTGCAAAAAGTGCAAATCAATTCCAGAACAACAGCAAAGCACCTTGTGAAGATGCTGGAGGAAACAGGTACAAAAGTATCTATATCCACAGTAAAACGAGTCCTATATCAACATAACCTGAAAGGCCGCTCAGCAAGGAAGAAGCCACTGCTCCAAAACTGCCATAAAAAAGCCAGTCTACGGTTTGCAACTGCAAATGGGGACAAAGATCGTACTTTTTGGAGAAATGTCCTCTGGTCTGATGAAACAAAAATAGAACTGTTTGGCCATAATGACCATCATTATGTTTGAAGGAAAAAGGGGGAGGCCTGCAAGCCGCGGAACATCATCCCAACTGTGAAGCACTGGGGTGGCAGCATCATGTTGTGGGGTGCTTTGCTGCAGGAGGGACTGGTGTACTTCACAAAATAGATGGTATCATGAGGGAGGAAAAGTAGGTGGATATATTGAAGCAACATTTCAGGAAGCATCAGTCAGGAAGTTAAAGCTTGGTCACAAATGGGTCTTCCAAATGGACAATGACCCCAAGCATTCTTCCAAAGTTGTGGCAAAATGGCTTAAGGACAACAAAGTCAAGGTATTGGAGTGGCCATCACAAAGCCCTGATTTCAATCCCATAGAAAATTTGTGGGCAGAACTGAAAAGCGTGTGCGAGCAAGGAGGCCGACAAATCTGACTCAGTTACACCAGCTCTGTCAGGAGGAATGGACCAAAATTCACCCAACGTATTGTGGGAAGCTTGTGGAAGGCTACCCGAAACGTTTGACCCAAGTTAAACAATTTAAAGGCAATGCTACCAAATACTAATTGAGTGTATGTAAACTTTGTATGTAAACTTCTGACCAACTGGGAATGTGATGAAAGAAATAAAATCTGAAATAAATCATTGTTTCTACTATTATTCTGATATTTCACATTCTTAAAATAAAGTAGTGATCCTAACTGACCTAAGACAGGGAATTTTTCCGAGGATTAAATGTCAGGAATTGTGAAAAACTGAGTTTAAATGTATTTGACTAAGGTGCATGTAAACTTCCGACTTCAACTATATATATATATTATTATATATATATTTAATATATATTTTTGTTTATTATTTACCCCTAACCCTACCACCCCTCCCCTAATTGGAGTAAACTAATGGACTACAACACTTAGGCTTCTACTTCCAGCTTCTACTGTACATACTATATACATTTTACAGACACAATGTAGTTTACAATATTTATCTTTTGTTTGTTTTTAATCCCATTCTTCAGCTACCCTCAACCCCTCCCATCTATCTCTGTTGTTTCACAAAAGTTCTGAACCTACAGTATATACATTTTACAGACACAGTATATTTTACATTAGTTACCTTGTTGTTTTTAGTCGCAAATGTTCTTTGCATAATGCAATTAGCGGGAACACACTGTTGTCAAAAGCTCACTACACATGCAAGCGGTTTAATGTGAGAGAGATGAAAATATCTGTTCGAAATTTAGAAAGAGGGGAGATCTAAAGATGCAACAACTAGTATGGGTTGCTAATATGACTAGGATCGTGCCTATGGCTACTGGACAATGAAAGAAAGTTGATTTGAAAACCAATAGAACATGAGACAAATAGGCTACTGGTGTCAATAGCATATGGAAGTATTTTTTAAATAATTGCCTCCACGTTTTAAGGTCATATTTTACTTGAAGCAAAGCAAGGCGTGCCTCATAATATTAATTAAAATATTCAGGTTTCAAACAAACAATTAAGTATATGTGTTCAAAATGCAAACATGCTTCCAGCTCATTGTAAGTTGGTGTGTGACGTGATGAAGCCTGCCTACCGTTGCCTATGCACTTGAATAGCGAATTGGAAATGCGCTTCAATTATCAGTTGAGAAATTTAAATAGTAGCTCTTTTTAATCGTGGCCATCAAAACAGTTTTTAACATACGATTGAATTTATAATTGTTGCGCAATGATTGGGCTTATAAAATAATGTTTCACTCTTGCAGTAACAAATTTGCTTTTTGAGGAGCTGTAGCAGCAGCTTGCACTGTCTTACAGATTTTCTACTCATAGGCTCTGTAGCTGTATGCTGTGCATGTGCGATAAAAATAACGACTAACAAAAATACACAAGCACCAATTTAATTCCACAAAATTATGTAAATTAACCTATAGACTGATAAGCATGACCAGTTAACTGTATTTCCATTGACTGGTATTTCCATCAATGATTAGGCTAAAAATGATTATTTACTAATGCAAATTTCTTTTTTCTCCCGGCCAATTGACCGGCGCAGTTTTATTTAATCGGCTTTTCATAATTTTTTGGGGGGCCAAAAGCCGGCTATTACTAGCTAACGGAAACCCTGAGGTATTGGGACAGTGAATTTTTGTAGTTGGCTCTGTACTCCAGCACTTTGGATTTGAAATGATACAACGACTACGAGGTTAAAGTGCAGACTGACAGCTTTTGAAGGTATTTTCATCCATATCGGTTGAACCGTTTAGAAAAAACAGAACTTTTAGACGACCAAAAGTATTAGCACAAATTCATTTACATGTGTATTAAAGAAGTAAAAAGTTAAGTATTTGGCCCCATATTCATAGCACGCAATGTCACATCAAGCTTGTGACTCTACAAATTTGTTGGATGCATTTGCTTTTTGTTTTGGTCATGTTTCAGATTATTTTGTGCCCAATAGAAGTGAATGGTAAATGGTATTGTGTCATTTTGGAGTAACTTTTATTGTAAATAACAATAGAATATGTTTCTAAACACTTCTACATTAATGTGGATGCTACCATGATTATGGATAATCCTACATTAATCGTGGATAATGATGAGTGAGAAAGTTAGACACACGAATATCATACTCCCACAAAAATGCTAACTTCCCCTGTTACATGATCACTCATCATGACACAAAAAGTGCAGAAATTTCTACACGGTGTACCGATATGGATGACAATACCCTCAACTTAAATCTGACAGTCTGCACTTTACCCTCATAGTCATTGTATCACTTCAAATCCAAAGTGATGGAGTACAGAGCCAATACAGCAAAAATTGTGTAACTAGCTAGTTGGGAGTTAGCTGTACACAGGTGTACCTACAGTAGCTAGTTAGGAGTGAGCTGTAAACAGGTGTACCTAGCTAGTTGGGAGTTAGCTGTACACAGGTGTACCTAGCTAGTTGGGAGTTATCTGTACACAGGTGTACCTAGCTAGTTGGGAGTTATCTGTACACAGGTGTACCTAGCTAGTTGGGAGTTAGCTGTACACAGGTGTACCTAGCTAGTTGGGAGTTATCTGTACACAGGTGTACCTAGCTAGTTGGGAGTTAGCTGTACACAGGTGTACCTAGCTAGTTAGGAGTTATCTGTACACAGGTGTACCTAGCTAGTTGGGAGTTAGCTGTACACAGGTGTACCTGGCTGTGCGTAGAGCCTCCTGATGGCTCGTTGGTACTGACGTCTCTCTTTTAGGGTCAGGTCTCGTATCTCCTTCCGCTGTGTCAGTTGACTACACCCACACTGCACCGCTCCACTTTGATCACACAAACACTCTTCACAGCCATGCCTGAACCTCTCCCCGTAGCTCCATGGCAGACTATGGTAGAGGCAGCCACAGGCGTGGACGCAACCCACCTCAGAGCAGCGCTGGCCGGGGGAGAAACTCACAGCCTCTCCCTCTCCCTGCAGGTCTCTGACCCTGGCCTGACAGGCTGACACAGACAGGTACTCACAGCTGTAGATGAAATCAGCATCCGTCCCGTCAAACCCACGAGCATTTTTCTCTCTCCCTCTCTCCTCCTTTCTTTCTCTCTGCTGGTCTGGCCTGGTCAGGTTGAACCACTGGTAATCAAAGTGATCAGATCCGTCCTCCTCCAATGTCTTCGTGTCAGTTATTTCTCCAAACCATGCCTCTTCCTCCTTTTGGCTCCTTCCACTCTGCTCCTGGTTGGAGGTTGTGTTGTATCCATGGCGACCGTTGCCCTGGCTGTCGTAGCCAATGAGAGGGCCCGGTTTGGGCAGGCGGAAGCAGCAGGCTCCCATCATGCACTGCTCCTGGCAGGCCTCGAGGGAGAGGAAGTTGTTGTTGCTGTTTCCTGTGCAGAACAGGAAGTGGTCACAGCGGCCATGGACGGGGCTGAAGGACCAGCGACGCTGAGGTGAACTCTGACCTCTACAGCTGCCCTCTGGACGGGGCTGCCAGCATGCCTACACACACACAGTGCCTTTTACCCTCCCTAACCCAGTGCAGCATTCTCCATTAAACATCAGGAACAATGCTAGTCTAATGTTAGGCATTAAGTACTACAAAGCAGTGGTGAGTTTCCAGAAAACCTCAAAGATAAAGTGGAGTTTTTCTCTCAACAACCTAGCCACACCAGGCATGAGAGAGTAACAATTGAGAAATGTATTTTTGACAATGAATGAAGCACTTTGTTTAAAAGACGATTTATACTTCATCCAGCAATGCGGTCAGGAGGTTTCCGTAAGGCGGGTGTGATTGCAATTGCTAAGCCTCCAGAGGATTACGGAGGCCAAATAGAGCTCTGTACGGTGACGCTGTGCAACTCCCACATTTTGCAACAATGCATAGCTCCGTATAGCCCCGCATTGAAATGATTAGTTGATGGTCGGTGGGAGTGGTACATCCTGTATAAACACAAACTCACTTCCTTGACAACAAACATGGAGAAATTTTATGAAAGGCTATCAGAACCACAGGAGGATAGTGGCAATTTAATTGGGAGAACCGGCTCATGGTAATGGCTGGAGTGGAATCGGTGGAATTGTATCAAACACATGGTTTCCATGTTGTAACGGCTGTTTTCCTCCTCTTCGTCTGAAGAGGAGGAGTAGGGATCGGACCAAAATGCAGCGTAGGTGGAATACATTAATGAATTTATTTAAATAAAGACGAACACGAAAAACATTTGGAAAATTACAAAATAACAAACGATGTAGACCGACCTGAACATAAGAACTTACATAAACACGAAGAACGCACGAACAGATACAGACTAGCACAAACGATACAGTCCCGTGTGGTACTAACACAAACACGGAAGACAATCACCCACAAACAAACGGTGTGAACAGCCTACCTTAATATGGTTCTCAATCAGGGGAAACGTCAAACACCTGCCCCTAATTGAGAACCATATCAGGCAACACATTGAACCCCACATAGAAATACATAACATAGACTACCCACCCAGCTCACATCCTGACCAACTAAACAAAGTTAAATAAGGTCAGGAACGTGACACATGTCTTTAATGCCATTCCATTCACGCTGTTCCAGACATTATTATGAGCCGTCCTCCTCTCATCACTGTAAAGAACAAGTTCACAAACAAAATACATATTTATGATACCTCGTGTAGGGATTTAAAACACACCAACATGAGTTTGAACTCCTGGAAATAGATCGGGGAGATAATGGAGATAGATGCGGTAAAGAGGTCAATGGAGAGCAGACAGTGGGGGATAGAAGGATGCTGGATTGGCACACATTCAACAAATCTGATCTAATAAAGTTTATATTTGTCAAATTCGTCATGGTTGATATATTGTAACAGGCCCAGTATATGGTTACCAAAATCCCATTTGGATATATTTGGCTGATTTCGCTGCATAACATTTAGAAGTTGTCCCTTTTCAGGTTTGGAAAAAGTGGTGGTGGTAGTCAAAGTCGGTTTTAACAGTAATGCAGTTGATTGATAACGATGACATGAACATGTGTTGGGGTTGACATACACTCAAGCATTATACTCTGATTTTTACCTCAACATAGTGTGAAATACACATATAAACAATAGCCTAAATCTATGCTATTTTTGCTGGGGGGCAATTGTGAGATCTGGGATGGAGATGCAGGTCTGTACATGCTATATGGCCACTGCAGATCTCGGATTGACCTTAAATCGACTTTCAGAGTAACTTGGGTCTCAGTCCTTGAGAGAAAAGTACAACTTTAGCTATGAAGGCTTTGGGGAACTCAACCCAGATTGTTTACCAACACAGCTCTAACTATTATACAGCACTACCCCACAGCAGATCACTACACGCTATTTACATCTCAGGAAAAATCTACAACACTAACTACTCAGCATGCAATTCTACAGCAAAGCAAAACTCTACAACACAACTCTACAGCAGTGGTTTTTAACTTGTGGTATGCGGAGGTACTGCAGGTGGGCCTCAATTGTTTTACTTTGTTTTTCTTCCAAAAATAATAACATAATGATGTTATAAACAATTTCACAAATTGTTTAACAAACATCCATCTTGGGGCCTCCCGAGTAGCACAGCGGTCTAAGGCACTGCATCGCAGTGCTAGAGGCGTCACTACAGATCCGGGTTTGATCCCGGGCTGTGTTGCAGCCAGCCACGACCGGGAACCCATGAGGCGGCGCACAATTGGCCTAGCATCGTCTGGGTTAGGGGAGGGTTTGGCCGGCCAGCTGTACGACAGATTGGTGCGGCTGGCTTCCGGGTTAAGCAAGCAGTCTGTCAAGAAGCAGTGTGGCTTAGTGGGGTTATGTTTCGGAGGACGCATGGCTCTCGATCTTCGCCTCTCCTGAGTACATACGGCCGTTGCAGCGTTTGGAAAAGACTACCAATTGGATATCACGAAAAAGGGGTACCCCCCCACATTATAATTTTTTTTTTTTTTACATCCATCTGTAATAATAGGCCTTTAATCTGTTACATTCGCTGTAAAAAATTTACTCTAAATTTGACTGCTAAGATATTTTATGTTTAAAAAAAATTGCGACTGTGAATGGTGGTCCTCAAGAGCTTTTGACAGTGATTTCCCCGGAAAGGAAAAAGTTGTGAATCGCTGCTCTACAGTACTCACACACATCTCTAGAAAACACACAGATCTGCAGGACACAGGAAATCACTACGACACACACAACTCTAGAAAATACACAGCTCTGCAGGACACAGGACAACTCTACAACACACACAACTCTAGAAAACACAAAACTCTATAAAGTGGTGTCCAAACCTGTCAGAGTTCTGACCCACCTCAAGCCTGTCAAATGTTCTGCTGACCTGTCAGATAAACCAAGCAGCCACAAGAATCACACAAGAATCACACCAACACACTCCACTAGTATGGTCAAGTTTTGTCTAGTCTAATACACTAATCTAGAATAGTTTAAATGTCTATTATATGTGGTAGTACCTGTGTTAGCTGTGTTTCACAGTATGTCCCGGTGGTATAGGGGGGGCAGAGGCAGCGGAACCCAGCAAGGTCAGAGGTCAAAGAGACACACACACCCCCATTACGACAGGGGCGGGATTCTGGGGGGGCAGCAATGTATGCCTCTGTTTGTTTAACACATTGGATGCTTGTGTGGGTGAGTGTTGTTTGTGTCTTGTGCATGTGTGTGTGTGTGTGTGTGTGTGTGTGTGTGTGTGTGTGTGTGTGTGTGTGTGTGTGTGTGTGTGTGTGTGTGTGTGTGTGTGTGTGTGTGTGTGTGTGTGTGTGTGTGTGTGTGTGTGCAGTGTTTCCCCATATTCATAAATCGTTGCCGCCACTCCCAAAAAATCTGATACTAAAACCAGATATACACTATAGTGCCTTTGGAAAGTATTCAGACCGCTTGACTTTTTCCACATTATGTTAGGTTACAGCCTTATTCTAAAATTGATTAAATAATTTCCCCCCTCTTCAATCTAAACATAATACCCCATAATGACAAAGCAAAAACTGTTTTTTATACATTTTTGCTAATTTATAAATAAAAATAAAACTGAAATATCCCCATTTACATAAGTATTCAGACCCTTTACTCAGTACTTTGCTTAAGCACCTTTGGCAGCGATTAAAGCCTAGTGTCTTCTTGGGTATGATGTTTTTACAAGCTTGGCACACCTGTATTTGGAGAGTTTCTCCCATTCTTCTCTGTAGATCCTCTAAAGCTTTGTCAGGTTGGATGGGAAGCATTGCTGCACAGCTATTTTCAGGTCTCTCCAGAGATGTTTGATCGGGTTCAAGTACGAGCTCTGGCTGGGATACTCAAGGACATTCAGGGACTTGTTCCGAAGCCACTCCTGCATTGTCTTGGCTGTCTGCTTAGGGTCGTTGTCCTGTTGGAAAGTGAACCTTCACCCCAGTCTGAGGTTCTGAGCGCTCTGGTGCAGGTTTTCATCAAGGATCTCTCTGTACTTTTCTCCTTTAATCTTTGCCTCTGACTAGTACCAGTCCCTGCCGCTGAAAAACATCCCCACAGAGTGATGCTGCCACCACCATGCTTCCCAGTAGGGATGGTGCCAGGTTTCCTCCAGACGTGACGCTTGGCTTTCAGGCCACAGAGTTCTATCTTGGTTTCATCAGACCAGAGAATCTTGTTTCTTATGGTTTGAGAGTATTTAGGTGCCTTTTGACAAACTCTTTAGTTGCCTTTTGGGCCTTTCACTGAGGAGTGGCTCCCGTCTGGCCACTCTACCATAAAGGCCTGATTAGTGGAGTGCTGCAGAGATGGTTGTCCTTCTGGAAGGTTCTCCCATCTCCACAGAGGAACTCTAAAGCTCTGACAGAGTGACCATTGGGTTCTTGGTCACCTCCCTGACCAAGTCCCTTCTCCCCCGATTGCTCCAGCTCTAGGAAGAGTGTTGGTGGTTCCAAACTTCTTCGATTTAAGAATGATGGAGGCCACTGTGTTCTTGGGAACCTTGGGACATTTTTTGGTACTCTTCCCCAAATCTGTGCCTCGACACAATACTGTCTCGGAGCTCTACGGACCGTTTCTTTGACTTCATAGCTTGGTTTTTGCTCTGACATGCACTTTCCAAATCATCTCCAATCAATTGAATTTACAACAGGTGGACTGCAATCAACATCTCAAGAATGATCAATGGAAACAGGATGCACCTGCGCTCAATTTCGTGTCTCATAGCAAAGGGTCTGAATACTTATGTAAATAAGGTATTTCAGTTTTTATGTTTTTGTGTTTTTGCCTTTGTCATTATGAGGTATTGTATGTAGATTGCTGAAGACTATTTTATTTTCTATCAATTTTAGAATAAGGCTGACATAACAAAATGGGAAAACGTCAATGGGTTTGAATACTTTCTGAAGGAACTGGAAAGTATATAATGGAGCTACATATTTTAAATAGGATCATCTTTGAGAACTAACAATCACTAAAATAAAAACAAACCAAAAATGTCCTGGCATGGGGCCCCCATTGATTTTGTTATATGTTTGAGTGACTTAGATAACATAAGAACATGGCAAAATCCACAGGGCACACACTGGTTGAATCAACGTTTATTCCACATCATTTTAATGAAATGACATTGAACCAATGTGGAAATGCATTTAATTGATGTCTGTGCCCAGTGTGAAACCATGGCAAAATGTGTAAAATTGCAAGAAATTTGCTTTAAAACAGCATTTTTTCATCTTAGCCCCATGAAAAATGTGTAGAATTGCAAGAAACTAGCATTAAAACTGTGAAAATGTATCTCTGCCCCATGGCTAAATGTGTAGATTCCTCACCACCCGCACGTACTTTGCCACTGCTGCTGAAACAAATCTTAGTAGGAAACACTGGTATGCCTGTGTTTGTGTGTGTGCAGTACGGTACCGACCGTCAGTAGGAGCAGAGCAGGTGACCTGTCCAGAGGTGCAGGTACAGAATGTGTTCCGGTGCGTCTCCCAGCGATCCCCCTCCTCCACCTGTCTCCCCTCCCACACACACCCACGTCTCACACACTCACACCCCTCCAGATACTGCACACGCGCCTGCAGGTCCACATTCTACACACACACACACACACACAGACACACACACACAGAAATACATAGTCAATAGTCAGTCTTGCGTGAATAAGGATGAGTATACCTCAATTGCCCATTGAAATCTTTAAAAAATATCACATTATAATACATGACTTTGCTGTGGCTACCTGGGCCTTGACCATGTCCAGCATGCGTTCCAGGCCCTCTAGCCTCTCCTCCAACCCCCTCAGCCTGTCCTCGCCCTGGGACTGAGAGACAGGTCTCACCCCATGGGGTGCTGGTGGACCCAGAAACAGCCCACCCCTCTGGGGCTGGTCGCCCTGGGGATGATGGGGGTGGAGAGAGGGGTTATGTGGCTGGTAGTTGGCTATATCCTGCTGAGGTTCCAGCCCAGGTCCACTGTCAACCCTGTCTACTGGAGCAGAGTTATTGAGCTGGGCATGGGGAGGGCCATGCAGATAATCTGAGAAAGAGGGGAAGGGTGAGGGGAGAAGAACAGAGAAAGAGAGTGAGTGAGGGGGGATGAGGGGAAAAGGGAGCGAGAGTGAAAGAGGGGGGGAGAGGAGGAAGCCAGTAATCAGTTGATCTAATACAAAAACAGTAGTTAATCCGTCTGAAAATGTGAATTAACAGTTACTCTAAACTTAGAACTCATAAATAAACAACCTATAGGAAGTAGCTGGGGGACCACGGATAATATCTAGTCCCCAGAGCCCAGAGCGCACACACGCACGAGCAAGCACAAGAGGACACACACGAGCACACATGCCCACACACACACACAGCATATGTTTTACTATCCTTGTGGAGACCTAACATTTATTTCCATTCAAAACACTATTTTCCATAACCCTAACTCCTAACCCTAATTCTAACCCTAACCCTAAACCTAACCCTAAACCTAACCACTAAGCCTAAAATATCCTTTGTCCTTGTGGGGACTGGTAAATGTCCCACGAGGGAGAATTTTCCTTGTTTTACTATTCTTGTGGGGACTTTTGGGGATTTCCACGAGGATACTAATACAAGCCCCCCCCCCCCCCCCCCCCCCCCCACACACACACACGTACGTCTTTCTGTGATTGGGTGGTCTGGCCTCAGGGTGGTCCTGTCAGAGTGAGGTCAGAGAGGACTAGAGATCAAAGAGGTCAAAATTCATGACCCTGTTCCAGCCAATCACAATGGCTAGATTATTATATGACAGGGAGTGTGAGGAGCTGAAGGAGGGCTAATACTCCAGTAATAGATTAGTACACTCAGTTCCTCATTCATAGAGAATGACACGGACTTGTCTTAATGGCAAAGTAGCCATAAAACCAGTAGCCAGGTTAAAAAACCTGTACCTGTAATGTTGTCACATTGCCACGGACGCCTCTGATACGCTCTGGTAGAGATCTCAGCTGTCTGTACATAACCCTACAAAGAGATAGTGATGGAGTGATAGAAGGGGGGAGAGAGAGGACGAGAGAGAGAGAGAGAGAGAGAGAGAGAGAGAGAGAGAGAGAGAGAGAGAGAGAGAGAGAGAGAGAGAGAGAGAGAGAGAGAGAGAGAGAGAGAGAAAGAGAAACCGTTATCGAGCGCATACTTGCATGTGTGTACATGTGAATATGTGTATGTGTTAAATGAGAATTATCTGTTAATTGAATGATTAGAATATTCCGCCCTGAAACATATAATTGTATGGAATTGATTAGAATGTATAAAATCATAATCAATAAATGTGTAGTCCTATTCCTATTGTAGTCCATATTGTTTTAGAATTAGAGTAAAACAATATGTCTTTATGGTATGAACGTTCCCGTGAATAAACCTTTTTGACTATTTTAGCTGGGCCTCCGTCTGTTTCATTCGACCAGGATGTTACAAATTCTGGTTTGCAGACTGAGTAATATAATTAAATTGGGTTATGTACCTGGAGAACATAATTCTCTTATCAGTATGCGAGTGTGTTTACTCACAGTGAACTTGCTCTCCATGTCACCCTGTGTGCTGGCCAGTGTGATGACTAGGTCTGGGGGCAGCTGTAGTTTGACTCTCTCCTCTTTGTCTCTCTGTATAACCACTGCCTCTCTACAGTCCACAAACAGAGACACACGGCCAGCCTCCAGGGCCAGGGCCAACCGCACCCAGCCTCCCCCAGAGAAGGGGCTTCCTCCTGGGAACAGGACACTGGCAAGTTCCTGGCCTTCCGAGCCAGCCTGGTGGTCCAGACGCAGAGATTTGGAGCGGGTAGAGGAGTAGAGTTGGAGGAGGGGCGAGGAAGAGGAGGAGGAGGAGAAAGAGAGCAGATTGCCACTGGAGTCTGCACCCTGACGTCCCATCAGGTGAATTCCCAGACTGCCTTGCAGTGAGGAAACAAGGTAGTGGGAGTATTGTTCGGGAAGGGTCAGGTGAGGTGAGCGGGGGCGTAGTTTGTAGGCCTGGGTTCCAGGCCACTTCCCCTGGACTTTGGATACACCCTTTAAGGGGCGGGACATGTTGAGAGCCTCCAGTAGGTCGATCACTGAGGGACAGACAAGACAATGAATGAGAATTGACAGAAAGATCAACAAGCGAGCCAATCAAAATACACACACACATTTACACACACACAAACACTGTCAGGTTGGCTAATACACACTCATGCTTCAGACCATGTCTGATGCGACATGATAAACAGATTTTTGGGTCTGAAAGAGACAGAGCCACCAGAAAACATGTGGCGAGACAGATTTTGCCCTTGTACTTTTCAATCTGGTGGGGCGCCTCCACACCAATTTCAAAGCAGCATCCCCGAATGCGTTTATCAGACATTAATTAGTTCACATCATAGAAAAACGTTTTGCAATGGAAAAGAAAGCAGGTAACCCCCACGCTCGTTGCGACAGGTGGATTCACAGTGGTCCAGCTACAGCCTATACAGAGCCTCATCAACTACGCCTTTAAACAACTGTTCGTTTGCACCAGAACCTCATTGTTTAACTCTGCACTTGTTTTTTTTCTTCGATCACGCTCCTCTCCGGTCTGTGGAATCTGACTTTGCGGCTGTGTTATCTAGTGGAAGAAACCCTCCTATCCTGCATGCCTGGTTGCCTGCCTTATGAGAGAGCAAACATAAATGTTCATGGTAAATTGCAGTTAATAAAATCAGTTTAATCATCCTCTAAAACTAGGTAGAATGGTCCAGTCTATAGCTAGCTAACACAACTACTAACGTTAGCTTTAGAGTAGCCTAGCTAGATAGCTAGCTAGCTAACATTAGCAGCTATGTTGATACAATCATGCAGCCAGCTGCTAATGTTAATAATTTAGACTCACTGAATAAATGTGTTTGGCACAGGATAAAGAAGATGAAACGATCTGCTGCTGCTACCCAAGGCCAAGGGATACTGAAGTTCCTGAAAAGATTAGTCAGCCAGTTTGTTAGTCCAGTAATGTTTGTTGGCATATTATTTTATTTCCACTACTTGTAATTTTTTACAAATGTTTGTGGTGCAAATTTCACTGTCTTAAAAGTAAAAAACTTAAAACTTCCGCCCCAGAGCAGTCTACACAGACAATATAAACGCATTTGTCCAACCATAACGGATTGATGGCTAATGCAGAAAGAGATAATTTATTTTCTAGCACCACCATAACTTTCCCATATATAGAGAGACAGCCATAACGGTGTCAGTCTTTGATCTTCTTGGCCTTCCTGTGACACCAGGTGCTGTAGATGTCATAGAGGGCAAGCAGTGTGCCCCTAATGATGTTGTGGGCTGACCACACCACCCTCTGGAGTGCCCTGTAGTTGTCTGTGTGAAGGGACCATTCGGTCATCAGTTATGTGCACGCAGAGGAACATAAAGCTTTTGACCGTTTCCACTGCGGCACGTCGTTGTGGATGTGGGGGTGCTCTCTCTCTCTGCTGTGTCCTGTAGTCCACGATCAGCTCCTTTATTTTGTTGACGTTGAGGTAGAGGTTATTTTCCTGGCACCACTCCACCATGGCTCTCACCTCCTCCCTGTAGGCTGTCTCGTCATTGTTGATAATCAGGCCTACTACTGCTGTGTCGTCTGCAAACTTGATGATTGAGTTGGAGACGTGTGTGGCCACGCAGTTATGGATGAACAGGGAGCACAGGAGTGGGCTGAGTACGCACCCCTGTGGGGCACCCGTGTTGAGCATCAGCGTGGTGGAGGTGTTGTTGACCACCTTCACCACTTGGGGTCAGCCCATCAGGAAGTTCAGGACCTAGTTGCACAGGAAGGGGTTTTGACCTAGGACCGAGCTTAGTGATGAACACTACATAGGTCTTGTCCAGGTGGGATAGGGCAGTGTGCAGTTCAATGACGATTGCTTCATCCTTGGATCTGTTGGGGTGGTATGCGAATTGTAGTGGGTCTAGGTTGTTGGCTAAGGTGGAGGTGATATGGTCCTAAAATACCCTCTCAAAGCACATCATGATGACAGAAGTGAGTCCTATGGGGCGATAGTCATTTAGTTCAGTTACCTTAGCTTTCTTGTCTACAGGAACAATGGTGGACATCTTGAAGGAAGTGGGGACAACAGACTGATTAAATATATGGATTTTACAGGCAATCAGTTCATACAGTGAGCGCCAGGGAATCAACTTCTGGTGGGCCAAATCAGAGAGGAAGAGGTGAAGCGAGAGAGATAACTGGGCCCAAAATCTGTCTTCTCCAGCTGGTGGCATTTTATTTATTTATTTCTCTCACCAATCGAGGATTTTTTGATGGTCAATGAGTGTCGAATTTGGTTAACAAAAAAATGGAATGGCTTATTTGCTATGTGTAATCGAGAGAACCATTGCGCTCTCCCAGAAGCTTGAGTGGTGTGTAAATACTGCAAATTCAGACAAAGGAAGTGGTGTAATGAACGGGGGATACCTAGTCAGTTGTACAACTGAATGCCTTCAACTGAAATGTGTCTTCCGCATTTAACCCAACCCCTCTGAAGCAGAGAGGTGCGGGGGTCTGCCATAATCGACATCCATGTCTTCGGTGCCCGGGGAACAGTGGGTTAACTGCCTTGCTCAGGTGCAGGACGACAGATATTTACATTGTCAACTCAGGGATTCGATCCAGCAACCTTTCGGTTACTGGCCCAACGCTCTAACCACTTAATGGGTTCGCACTCAAAAAGATGTTGCATAAAGCTTACTTCATTACTCAATGTTAACTATTTTCACCGCATCAGGGATAGCTTTCTCAGACGTTTCGGCTTTACAGCCTTCTTCAGTGTTTAGGTACAATTTTATTTTAATTCAAAACAGCATTTGTAAATGTGTGCCTTATTGCTATGTGTGCCTTATTTGATCGAATATACGTTTTGTAATGTTTAGATTGTTACGAGTATACTGATATAAATAGAACACATTGACTAAAATGGTCTCACCTGATCTAGCCTCCTCCTGACTGCCTTCCATTTTTTAAGAAATGTATTTTAATTGTTAGAGTGGCCACTAGAGTATCTGGTCAATATAATGGATAATCTGCGGCCAAATGGAGACCAGGACAACACAATGTCAGTGGTTTTATGACTTGCACATACTGTGTATAGTGTTACATGTAACCCTGCCTTGTTACAGAGTCCACTGTGTAAAGTGTTACATCTAACCCTTTCTCACATAAAGCTTATTACATAATGAATAATTGCAGAAAAGCACAGTGATCAGATGAATAAATAATACATATTCTGACATAAAATTCAATGATGTTTCTGCATTGAAACCTGTCTGTCTTTTCTTTTTCAAATCTACTGCTTAACATTGTGTGTATGTATAGAGTTAATGTGACATTATAACCATTCTTTGCATAACATTCAGCCCTGCCAAGTAGTTCACTAAACTACAGAGTACTGTATGTTGTCTATTGAAGTGGTTGTCTCTGGCTCTTTTGATATCAGATTCAGAATGAATAATAACAAGGTTTCTGGTAGTTTTAAAGGGTTTCATCCACCTGAGGCCAGGAGTGTTTCCAATTCCCATAACCCAACAAGAAAAACCCCTGCCCTATTGTCATAGCTCAGATGAAAAGGGGAGCTATCTAAAATAATACTTGTTTTTCATAGCCTACGGATAGGACCCAGAGTTTTACCTGACCAAGTCATGAGATCACTTTTATACCTGTGGTGCCAGATCTGGATAGAGAGGTAGAGCGAGAGGGAGACTGTGCGGTCTACACACAGTGTCGATGTTCCAATGATGTAACTGATCCTAAATTAATGCAAAAAGTAGTCTAACATTTCAACACAGTCACTGATTAATGAGATACAATGACTAACAGATCCTGGCAGACATACTTTTAATCTTATCATCAAATCATGTTACACACATACGCACACACACATACACCGTGCAACCTAACCATTGTTCTGAGAAACAGTTTTGCGGGAGTCAATATCGTATACACATACCGTTCTCATGGTTTTGATCTATGGGGTGGGCTCGAAGGGACGAACACACACTCAACACACACAGCAGGGTCTTCAGCCAGCGGACCTCCATTCCCCCACGGCTGGTTGAGAGTGTGTGAACACCTCGGCAGAAAGAAAGTTCCCCTTCGGTTCACACTTTGCGCGCCTCAAATCCGCATGAAAAGTTACTCGATAGTAGTGACAAGGAATTTAAATAGCCTAGTTAAATGCGATAATTTGACATTCAAATCGATTCATTTGAGACGTTAATTTGACAAACAAAGAAGCGCCAACAAGTTATGTCCTTATTCCAACACCGTCTATCTGAACTGCGTCCACCCGGACTTCAGCTCTTCTTCCCCGATTTCAACGAGCGATGCGCGTCACAGAAACACGAAACATCTGGATGCAGGCAAGATCTCTATCTCGAGGGAGGCTATACGGACACGCCTGGTGCATACGAGTTGAGTGGGGACGAACGGATTCGGTTTAGTCAGACGTCCTAATGAGCCCTCCACAGCTAGGTAGTTATACTAGTTTATGCTGTAGGCTAGAATTTGAAACTTGTCTGCCGAAGTCAGGACTTGAGTGTTCAGAATCATGTAGATTTTATCAGACTTCAAAAGCAACAAATGTGCTTTAGCTGTCACACTGGCTTGGTATTATCTATCTAGCTACCCACTGGGCACAGACTTCATTTCAATGTCTAGTTTTGATTGGATGTAGTTTAAAAGTTGGGTGAAATTAGACGAAATTCCCTTAAATTGCTAACTTTTTTCAAATCCATTCCATTTTCCACGTTGGTTCAAGGTGATCACATATTTTGTGGTTGTTGAAACTACGTGCAAACAACGTTGTTTGAATCAGTTTTTGCCCGGTGGGTTACTATAGGACAGCAGTGCTCAGCAGGCAGAACTCGGGCATAAGGACACACTGTGCACGTTGTGTTTCCAGCAGCGCAAACTCTCCTCATTGAGCAGCGGTAGCCAGTAGGACTACCCACTGGGCACAGACATCAAATCAACGTCTATTCCACGTTGTTTCAACATAATTTCTATGTGGAAACAATGTTGATTCAACCAGTGTGACCCAGTGGGTAGACTATCAACCCAGTATCACAGATTATTTTGAAATGATTGGAAATTCGTGACAGGCACACAAAAAAAAAAATTGTTTGTAGTATACAGTGAATTTCAATCACATAAAATCAAATCAAAATTTATTTGTCAGGTGCGGTGAATACAACAGTGGTTGTACAGTGAAATGTTTACAGGCTCTAACCAATAGTATTAGGTGAACAATAGGTAAGTAAAGAAATAAAACAGTAAAAAGACAGGCTATATACAGTAGGGAGGCTATAAAAGTAGCGAGGCTATATACAGACATCGGTTAGTCAGGCTGATTGAGGGAGTATGTACATGAATGTATAGTTAAAGTGACTGTGCATATATGATGAACAGAGAGTAGCAGTAGCGTAAAAGAAGGGTTGGGGGGGGCACACAATGCAAATAGTCTTATGGAGTCTTATGGCTTGGGGGTAAAAACAGTTGAGGCGCCTTTTTGTCCTAGACTTGGCACGCCGGTAGCGCTTGCCATGCGGTAGTAGAGAGAACAGTCTATGACTGGGGTGGCGACAATTTTTTGGGCCTTCCTCTGACACTGCCTGGTATAGAGGTCCTGGATGGCAGGCAGCTTAGCCCCAGTGATGTACTGGGCCGTATGCACCACCTTCTGTAGTGCCTTGCGGTTGGAGGCCGAGCAGTTGCCGTACCAGGCAGTGATGCAACCAGTCAGAATGCTCTCGATGTTACCTTTTGAGGATCTGAGGACCCATGCCAAATCATTTTAGTTTCCTGAGGGGGAATAGACTTTGTCGTGCCCTCTTCACAACCGTCTTGGTGTGTTTGGACCATTCTAGTTTGTTGTTGTGGACACCAAGGAACTTGAAGCTCTCAACCAGCTCCACTACAGCCTGTTACGCACGCCTCTAAGAAGAGGGAACGCAACACCCTGCTACAACTCAACTCCCCGTCAAGTGAAAGAGGTATGGACTGTAGGTGCGAGTAAGGATGACAAAAGGCAGAGAATTACCGTTTACTAGGAATTTATTCCTTCACACGGTAATATGGGGAAAAGGGGCTGATGGAACCAAAGCATGTAAATATCAAAGCCCCCTCTCCTACCTTACCTGCCTACCCACTACTTACCTAACCAAAATACAGGGGGTGGTCCGCCCAGGTCTTACCTAGTGTGCCTAGACAGTGGATATACTACGGGTATATGCCCGCGGGCCTCTTACCTAAGCACTCCCTAGGTGCCTTCCCCTTCCCCCCTGGGAACAAATTAAACAGAATTATTTAAACAATTTCAATAATCAAAACACTGCGTGCTATTGACACACAAAATACATAACCAATCAACCAATACAGGACACACTAATCATCTCCCTCTGAGAACAACCAACACAGTATATCACCCTCAGCCCTCAGCCATCAGCCTCCTCTCTCAGCAATCATCTCGCTTCTGAACAGAACACTGGCTTTTATATAGCTTCAGAAGGAGTCTAATCGGATACAGCTGTAACTTGACGAGGGGGCGGGGTCAGCTCCAATTTTATTTATTTATTTACCGTTATTTTACCAGGTAAGTTGACTGAGAACACGTTCTCATTTGCAGCAACGACCTGGGGAATAGTTACAGGGGAGAGGAGGGGGATGAATCAGCCAATTGTAAACTGGGGATTATTAGGTGACCATGATGGTTTGAGGGCCAGATCGGGAATTTAGCCAGGACACCGGGGTTAACACCCCTACTCTTACGATAAGTGCCATGGGATCTTTAATGACCTCAGAGAGTCAGGACACCCGTTTAACGTCCCATCCGAAAGACGGCACCCTACACAGGGCAGTGTCCCCAATCACTGCCCTGGGGCATTGGGATATTTCTTAGACCAGAGGAAAGAGTGCCTCCTACTGGCCCTCCAACACCACTTCCAGCAGCATCTGGTCTCCCATCCAGGGACTGACCAGGACCAACCCTGCTTAGCTTCAGAAGCAAGCCAGCAGTGGTATGCAGGGTGGTATGCTGCTGGCAATCAGCTGCTTGGGGAGAATTCAGGAAGCCATCTCCTGAAACACACACACTCAAATACAAACTACAACACAGAAACTGGGGAACGTAACACAGCCCTGTCGATGAGAATGGGGGCATGCTTTGTCCTCCTTTTCCTGTAGTCCATAATCATCTCCTTAGTCTTGGTTACGTTGAGGGATAGGTTGTTATTCTGACAGGTCTCTGACCTCCTCCCTATAGGCTGTCTCGTCGTTGTCGGTGATCAGGCCTACCACTGTTGTGTCGTCTGCAAACTTAATGATGGTGTTGGAGTCGTGCTTGGCCATGTAGTCGTGGGTGATCAGGGAGTACAGGAGGGGGCTGAGCACACACCCCTGGGGGGCTCCAGTGTTGAGGATCAGCGTGGCAGCTGTGTTGCTACCTACCCTCACCGTCTGGGTACGGCCCGTCAAAAAGTCCAGGATCCAATTGCAGAGGGAGGTGTTTAGTCCCAGGATCCTTAGTTTAGTGATGAGCTTTGAGGGTACTATGGTGTTGAATGCTGAGCTGTAGTCAATGAATAGCATTCTCACATAGGTGTTCCTTTTGTCCAGGTGGGAAAGGGCAGTGTGGAGTGCAATAGAAATTGCATCATCTGTGGATCTGTTTGGGCGGTATGCAAATTGGAGTGGGTCTAGGGTTTTTGGAATAATGGTGTTGATGTGAGCCATTACCAACCTTTCAAAGCACTTCATGGCTACGGACGTGAGTGCTACGGGTCTGTAGTCATTTAGGCAGGTTGCCTTTGTGTTGTTGGGCACAGGGACTATGGTGGTCTGCTTGAAACATGTTGATATTACAGACTCAATCAGGGACATGTTGAAAATGTCAGTGAAGACACCTGTCAGTTGGTCAGCACATGCCCGGAGCACACGTCCTGGTAATCCGTCTGGCCCCGGCAGCCTTGTGTATGTTGACCTGTTTAAAGGTCTTACTTACGTCAGCTCCGGAGAGCGTGATCACACAGTCGTCCGGAACAGCTGATGCTCTCATGCATGCCTCAGTGTTGCTTGCCTCGAAGCGAGCATAGAAGTGATTTAGCTCGTCTGGTAGGCTCGTGTCACTGGGCAGCTCGCGGCTGTGCTTCCCTTTGTAGTCTGTAATAGTTTGCAAGCCCTGCCACATTCTTAGCCCTGTATTGACGCTTTGCCTGTTTGATGGTTCGTTGCAGGGCATTGCAGGATTTCTTGTAAGCTTTCGGTTTAGAGTCCTGCACCTTGAAAGCGGCAGCTCTAGATAAAAACAGTAGATGACTTAAAACCTCTCTGCGATAGCGGGACACCTGTCACATCTTCCGGTGAAATTGGAATAAATAATTATTCAAATAAATAACCCAAAAAATTATGGATATTAAACATCTAGGTACATACAAGTGTCTTATATCGGTTAAAAGCTTAAATTCTTGTTAATCTAACTGCATTGCCCGATTTACAATAGGCTTTACAGCAAAAGCATGCCATGCGATTGTTTGAGGACGGCACCCCACATCAAAATATTTTTCAACCAGTATAGGCTTCATAAAATCACAAATAGTGATTAAATATTCACTTACTTTTTGAAAATATTTCTCTGATTTGCAATCCAAAGGGTCTCATTTACAACATGCATGGTCGTTTTGTTTAGATCTTTATATCCCAAAAAGTCAGTTTAGTTGGTGCCATCGATTTGAGTAATACACTCGTTCAACATGCAGAGAAAGTAATCCAAAAAGGTTCCGCTTAACTTTGTTTAAACAAGTCAAAATTAGTTTCTATTGAATCCTCAGGTACCCTAAAATGTAATTAAACTATAGTATTTCATACGGAAAGAAGTATGTTCAATAGGAAAGTAAAATTAGCAGGTGTGTGTCCTCTTCGTCACGCTCGCACAGTCTGATTTCCAACTCTGACTCCCAGTACCAAAACTCAAAATTCTTCCTCGTTTGGGAAGAAACAAGCCTGAAACCTTGAACAATGACTGTTGACATCTAGTGGAAGCCATAGGAATTGCAATCTGGGAGCTGGAATTGCATATGACCCATAGTTTTCCATTGTAAGAGCATGGCCTCTCAAAAAAAAAATCTTTGGATTTTCTCCTACCATATCAATTGTGTTATAGTCTCATGTTTTCTATCGAATGGTACCAATTATATGCATATCCTGGCTTCTGGGCCTGAGTAACAGGCAGTTTACTTTGGGCACGTCAAACAGACAGGAAGTGGAGGAAAATAGACCCTAGCCTGAAGAAGTTTAAAACAGAAACAGTAGAAGGGAGGTTGGTCGGAGGATGGGTAGGCATATAACGCAAACGTCTAGCAACCCAAAGGTTGTGTGTTCGAACGTGAACATCTAGCAAACCAAAGGTTGCCTGTTCGAATCTCATCACAATCAACTTGATCATTTTAGCTAATTAGCAACTTTGCAACAACTTATTACTTTTTGCTACTTTGCAACTACTTAGCATGTTAGCTAACCCTTCCCCCAACCTTAACTATTTAACCTAACTCCTAACCTTAACCCATTAACTACTTAGCTAGCATGTTACCTAACCCTAATCTTAACCCCTAAACCTAACCCTAACCATATCCCCTAACAATCACTTTAGTTTTAGCTACCTAGCTAGCCTAGCTAATATTCGCCACAACAAATTGGAATTTGTGTAATGTACACAAATGCGTTATGATGAAAGAAAATTGTGTAATACACACAAAATGTGTTGTGATCAAATCGTGTAAAAATGAACTTTTTGGTGTACCGGTCACACATTTTGAATAAGTAATTTGGGTCTATTTCACAAGACGCTTTGATAGTGTGTTGAGACTGTATCACAGTGACATCCAGATAGTTACTACCATATTACAAGTTATTTCTCATGTAGGCTGCTCTGTGCGAGTACTCTAAATATAATCACGTCCGATGGAACAAATTGGTGACTTTAGCTACCGCCTGCAACATGTGATACAGCTGCCCAGTGGGAAGCATCAGTGGGAAGCACCTAGATACAACACAGTTGATCTGGTCAGTTGATCTGGTCATTCACACCGGCTTGTCATTAAGTTAGCTAATTGGCATGTCACGGTGGCATCAAGATTCCAGATGGTGACCAATACTATAAGTTATTTCTCCCTCGCTCATTAAAATAAACATCACATTCTTTTACAAGTTTTGACTTCATGTTCGTATTCTTAAATTGTATTATTTCTTATTGTTGTTGCATTGTTGAGAAGGAACCCGCAAGTAAGCATTTCGTTAAACTTGTATACCATGTGTATCCTGTACACACGACTAATAAAACTTGAAAATAGCGCCACCGCTGTTGTCGTTGCCAGCTAGCCAGCATAAACTAGCTTGCTGGGAAGGGCTCATCAGGACGACTGACTGAACTGACTGAATCGATTCGTTTTCACTTGGCTCTCAGCTGCGAGACAAACAAGTCATCAATTTGGGCACAAGGCATGTCTGTGTATCCTCTCCCCTCTCTCGCACGCAAGCACGCACGTATGCACGCACGCACATACAATTCGCCTGAAGGTAAACTCCCTCAAACTTCTAGCCATACCATGAGCACACCGAAAGTCGCAACACTAAGCACTGTGTGGGTTAACTCGCACAGAGCAGAAGAATTATCCCCCCCAAAAAAACATTTTCAATGAGAAAAGTATTTCATAATTGGTGTCTAGCATTTGGCTAGACACATTTGTATGGGCTGTTTTTAGGGTCAAAAATATGTGGGAGGCCTTGATGTGGGAGACCGACAGCGCACAACACAGTTTGGGAATTAATGGAGTGGAATAACACTGCAGCTCAGGGCCTCACTGTGCTCTGGTCTCTATATCCTTCTTTAAATGTACTGCCTCTATTTACTCCTTTCTCTGTATGTCTATCTATCCCTCTTTCCATACTTCTATCTTCCCAGGAGATTCTATTTTGTTCATAGTGTCAAAGACCCACTTCCGCTGCCCCTGCCCCAGGGACAACTCTTTTCTTCTTTTGTACCTCCCCCCTTTAAAGAAAACATTCAGCTGAGTGTTGTGGATTCCTGCTCAGGTTGACCTAAAACCTGGCTCGGCCTTTTAGACTGGAGTGGAGCCAAGGACTGACGTGTGTGTGTGTGTGTGTGTGTGTGTGTGTGTGTGTGTGTGTGTGTGTGTGTGTGTGTGTGTGTGTGTGTGTGTGTGTGTGTGTGTGTGTGTGTGTGTGTGTGTGTGTGTGTGTGTGTGTGTGTGTGTGTGTGTGCTTGTGTGTGTGTGTGTGTGCTTGTGTGTGTGTGTGTGTGCTTGTGTGTGCATGGGGGAGTGAGAGGGGTGTAAACGGATGTAGTGATTCATGTCATCATGTTTCTTCTCTGAAGTACTGAAACCCTGCATCCTCCAACATTCTGCCTGAACAGACTGATCAGCAGTCCTTCCTTCTGTAATATCTCTCTCTCTCTGCCCTCCTTTATCTCTCTCTCACTCTGCCCTCCCTCCCGCACCCACATTCTCTCTCCCCCTCCCTCTCTTTCCCTCTCTCATTAGTAAAGACAATACTCTGGAGGAGAATGAACCCACATTAGGGTCACACAGTGCTGCCAGATACTGCTACAGGCACACACATGCTCTCAGTGAGGTGGGTGTTTCAACATGTTATGTGTTCCAGTGATGGTGTTTGATCAGACAGTCCTGATCAAACACTGATAACAGAAAGTCCTGATAACAGAAAGATAACAGAAAGTCCTGTTATCAGTTGTACCCCTCCAGGGACCAGCATCTGATCTATCTGAAAGCTGTGGGTCTACCTAACTAACCTAGGCAGCCACAACCACATCCTAGACAAGACCTCCATGAGCCACTGGACTAGTTAGCTTTATGCAGGTCATCAGCTCTGGTCTGGGTCTGTGTCGGGTGTCACTGTGTATACTGCAGGAACCAGTGGAACAATTGGAATGTGGGGATTGTTTGTTTGGGGACCTGTTTCAATGTAACAGCACACAGAGAGGAGAATTAAAGGCGGTGTGACGGATGACACACTCTTTCTCTCTCTCTCTCTCTCTCAATTCAATTCAATTCAAGGGGCTTTATTGGCATGGGAAACATGTGTTAACATTGCCAAAGCAAATGAGGTAGACAATACACAAAAGTGAAACAAACAAAACGAATTAACAGTAAACATTACACATACAGAAGTTTCAAAACAATAAAGACATTACGAGTGTCATATTAAATATATACAGTGTTGTAACAATGTACAAATGGTTAAAATTACAAGTTAAAGTTACAAGTTAAAGTACAAGTTAAAATAAGTAAGCATAAATATGGGTTGTATTTACAATGGTGTTTGTTCTTCACTGGTTGCCCTTTTCTTGTGGCAACAGGTCACAAATCTTGCTGCTGTGATGGCACACTGTGGAATTTCACCCAGTAGATATGGGAGTTTATCAAAATTGGATTTGTTTTCGAATTCTTTGTGGATCTGTGTGATCTGAGGGAAATATGTGTCTCTAATATGGTCATACATTGGGCAGGAGGTTAGGAAGTGCAGCTCGGTTTCCACCTCATTTTGTGGGCAATGTGCACATAGCCTGTCTTCTCTTGAGAGCCATGTCTGCCTACGGCGGCCTTTCTCAATAGCAAGGCTATGCTCACTGAGTCTGTACATAGTCAAAGCTTTCCTTAAGTTTGGGTCAGTCACAGTGGTCAGGTATTCTGCCACTGTGTACTCTCTGTTTAGGGCCAAATAGCATTCTAGTTTGCTCTGTTTTTTTGTTAATTCTTTCCAATGTGTCAAGTAATTATCTTTTTGTTTTCTCATGATTTGGTTGGGTCTAATTGTGCTGTTCTCCTGGGGCTTTGTGGGGTGTGTTTGTGTTTGTGAACAGAGCCCTAGGACCAGTTTGCTTAGGGGACTCTTCTCCAGGTTCATCTCTCTGTAGGTGATGGCTTTGTTATGGAAGGTTTGGGAATCGCTTCCTTTTAGGTGGTTGTAGAATTTAACGGCTCTTTTCTGGATTTTGATAATTAGTGGGTATCGGCCTAATTCTGCTCTGCATGCATTATTTGGTGTTCTGCGTTGTACACGGAGGATATTTTTGCAGAATTCTGCATGCAGAGTCTCAATTTGGTGTTTGCCCCATTTTGTGAAATCTTGGTTGGTGAGCGGACCCCAGACCTCACAACCATAAAGGGCAATGGGCTCTATGACTGATTCAAGTATTTTTAGCCAGATCCTAATTGGTATGTTGAAATTTATGTTCCTTTTCATGGCATAGAATGCCCTTCTTGCCTTGTCTCTCAGATCGTTCACAGCTTTGTGGAAGTTACCTGTGGTGCTGATGTTTAGGCCGAGGTATGTATAGTTTTTTGTGTGCTCTAGGGCAACGGTGTCTAGATGGAATTTGTGGTCCTGGCGACTGGACCTTTTTTGGAACACCATTATTTTGGTCTTACTGAGGTTTACTGTCAGGGCCCAGGTCTGACAGAATCTGTGCAGAAGATCTAGGTGCTGCTGTAGTCCCTCCTTGGTTTGTGACAGAAGTACCAGATCATCAGCAAACAGTAGACATTTGACTTTGGATTCTAGTAGGGTGAGACCGGGTGCTGCAGACTGTTCTAGTGCCCGCGCCAATTCGTTGATATATATGTTGAAGAGGGTGGGGCTTAAGCTGCATCCCTGTCTCACCCCACGACCCTGTGTGAAGAAATGTGTGTGTTTTTTGCCAATTTTAACCGCACACTTGTTGTTTGTGTACATGGATTTTATAATGTCGTATGTTTTACCCCCAACACCACTTTCCATCAATTTGTATAGCAGACCCTCATGCCAAATTGAGTCGAAGGCTTTTTTGAAATCAACAAAGCATGAGAAGACTTTGCCTTTGTTTTGGTTTGTTTGGTTGTCAATTAGGGTGTGTAGGGTGAATACATGGTCTGTTGTACGGTAATTTGGTAAAAAGCCAATTTGACATTTGCTCAGTACATTGTGTTCATTGAGGAAATGTACGAGTCTGCTGTTAATGATAATGCAGAGTATTTTACCAAGGTTACTGTTGACGCATATTCCACGGTAGTTATTGGGGTCAAGTTTGTCTCCACTTTTGTGGATTGGGGTGATCAGTCCTTGGTTCCAAATATTAGGGAAGATGCCAGAGCTAAGGACGATGTTAAAGAGTTTTAGTATAGCCAATTGGAATTTGTTGTCTGTATATTTGATCATTTCATTAAGGATACCATCAACACCACAGGCCTTTTTGGGTTGGAGGGTTTCTCTCTCTCTCTCTCTCTCTCTCTCTCTCTCTCTCTCTCACACACACACACACACACACACACACACACACACACACACACACACACACACACACACACACACACACACACACACACACACACACACACACACACACACACACACACACACACACACACACACACACACACACACACACACACACACACACACAGAGACTGTTACGGACAGTGATCACACACCAGTTCATGTGTTCCATAAGGGTTACATAACACGGTCACAATAAAGACACAACAGATGTGCTGTCACCTTATGACAGCTGACTTTACACTGTCACAGCAGTTTCCTCTGCTACAGGTTATGTGGTTCAGACAGATAATTTATTCTAATGTCCTCTTAATGAGGATAAGTAAACTCATGTGTAAACACCAGCTGGTGGAGAGGTCAAGGAGGAAAGAGAGGGAGCGAGTAAGAGAGACTGTTATTTCTGAATACAGCTATAGGTCCGACATCTAGTGGTGGCATGTCATAACAGAGGTAATAAAATCAACACTGACAATGATGTCCAACCCAGACATGGGTCATTATGTCATTATGTTAATAATTGAAAGGACTATTCCATTGGTTCCATTAAACTGGGCAAGCTCAATCAAGTGCAGCTCAAGTATCTGAAATTATCTGACATGTTTGATCAAAGCCTGGGCTGGATGGACATGGCTATTCATAATCAGAGCAAGAGATCTACAGCCAGCCATCACAACAAGTGACTGGTCTGGT
The DNA here is from genome assembly GCF_029448725.1 of Salvelinus fontinalis. NCBI lineage: Eukaryota > Metazoa > Chordata > Actinopteri > Salmoniformes > Salmonidae > Salvelinus > Salvelinus fontinalis. Next base: position 20,495,684 of record NC_074673.1, on the reverse strand, counting down.
GTGCCAACATTAAGATGATATTAAATTAAACATTAATACATCTCTGTCTCTCTCTCTCTCTCTGGTGTCTAGAGAAGGGGGAGGATGTCAGGGTTAAAAGCCAACATATGATTGGTAATCCCTTGTCAGCCCGATTAGCATGTTCTCTCTAAAGCCTGATAATCAGACGCACTCGCACTCGCACACGCACACAGACACTGGCTCAAACAACTCCCTTATAAGACGTGTGTCCCTTACCTCCACTGTGACCAGATCATTAATAGGTCTGATCGGCCACATCTTTATATTCACGCCACAACCCAGACCTGTAATGCCTGATGGAAGCCACACTCAACCACCAGGGATTCCAGAGAAGTATGTGCAGATAGTCAAAAGGGAATAGTCAGGTGAGTTTTGACCCCTGTCTCTAACCTCCATGCTGTTTTAGTACGTTCTTTCTAGGCACCTCGATTGGCTAGTGCTCTCTAAGTACTCTGATTGGCCATAAATCCCACCCCCAGGGTTTAGCCTCTGAGCCGAAAGTTATCCTCAGGAAACGCTTCTTAAGCTGCTGTGTAGTGTGTGTGTATGTGTGGGATTTTTGTGTTCAAGTGCTGTCTTTGTGAGTGTGTTTGCGTCCCTGTTTCATTCTGTACGTTTGGTGGTGTCTGCTTGTGTATCTGCGCTTATGTTTCTTAGTTTGTGTTTATTGCTGTGAGGACACACACTCCCTGGGTCTGCGTGGAAGGCTGTGTGTGTTCCTGTGGTCCAGCAGGTATGTTGTGTTCTCTAGGCATTAAGAACAGAACCCACTGAGGATCTCAGACCTACAGGTCAGTTAACACAGGTAAAGGTGGTGTGTGTGTCTGTGTTTGTGTGTGTGTTTACTTTAGAGGCTCTTGTGTGCAGGGTAATATTTGAGCAGAGGGGTGAGACAGCATTTTTGAGTGCATGTGTGTGTGTGCATGTAGTTGGGTAGTGGGGTGGTATTGCTGGTACGTTGTTAGTGTTTTGCTGATTGTGTTTCTAGGTTCTCAGAGGGCAAGTAGACTAAATAATGGGCCCCTATTAAGAGATACTAATGATCTGAATGGAATGCAATGGAACTGTCATGTCACCCTGATTTCAAATTTACACATGGATGATTTATTTGTTGGCATTTTTGTTTCCCGTTTGTTGATTTGGAATGGAGTGTTCCCTAACCCTGATAGGCACCAGAATTAGGCCACGTGGAAGGAGGTTTGTTGGAATCAGAGCCAAAAAAACAGGATTAGAGGAAGAGTGGGTTAGAGGAGGGTTTGATGAAAGGTGAGCGGCGGTTGTCTGTCTCAGAGTCAAGCAAGGGAGGGGTTCAGGGTGGGCTGAGGTGGGGGAGATTAGGGTGAGGTGGGAGAGGAGGGTGGCAGGGGAGGTTAGAGGTGAAGTGGTCTGTCAGACAGGGAAAGCTGAAGAGAAACCCACTTACAGAGCATTTAAAGGAATTATTAAAGAGAAGCCTTCAAACACCTCAACTATGTGTGAGAGAGAGTGAATGGAAGAGTGAAACTGTGTGTGAGAGAGAGTGAATGGAAGAGTGAAACTGTGTGTGAGAGAGAGTGAATGGAAGAGTGAAACTGTGTGTGAGAGAGAGTGAATGGAAGAGTGAAACTGCGTGTGTGAGAGAGAGAGTGAATGGAAGAGTGAAACTGCGTGTGTGAGAGAGAGAGTGACTGGAAGAGTGAAACTGCGTGTGAGAGAGAGTGAATGGAAGAGTGAAACTGCGTGTGTATGAGAGAGAGTGAATGGAAGAGTGAAACTGTGTGTAAGAGAGAGTGAATGGAAGAGTGAAACTGTGTGTAAGAGAGAGTGAATGGAAGAGTGAAACTGTGTGAGAGAGAGTGAATGGAAGAGTGAAACTGTGTGTGAGAGAGAGTGAATGGAAGAGTGAAACTGCGTGTGTGAGAGAGAGAGTGAATGGAAGAGTGAAACTGCGTGTGTGAGAGAGAGAGTGACTGGAAGAGTGAAACTGCGTGTGAGAGAGAGTGAATGGAAGAGTGAAACTGCGTGTGTATGAGAGAGAGTGAATGGAAGAATGAAACTGTGTGTAAGAGAGAGTGAATGGAAGAGTGAAACTGTGTGTAAGAGAGAGTGAATGGAAGAGTGAAACTGTGTGAGAGAGAGTGAATGGAAGAGTGAAACTGCGCGTGTGTGAGAGAGAGTGAATGGAAGAGTGAAACTGCGTGTGTATGAGAGAGAGTGAATGGAAGAGTGAAACTGTGTGTAAGAGAGAGTGAATGGAAGAGTGAAACTGTGTGTAAGAGAGAGTGAATGGAAGAGTGAAACTGTGTGAGAGAGAGTGAATGGAAGAGTGAAACTGTATGTGAGAGAGAGTGAATGGAAGAGTGAAACTGCGTGTGTGAGAGAGAGAGTGAATGGAAGAGTGAAACTGCGTGTGTGAGAGAGAGAGTGACTGGAAGAGTGAAACTGCGTGTGAGAGAGAGTGAATGGAAGAGTGAAACTGCGTGTGTATGAGAGAGAGTGAATGGAAGAATGAAACTGTGTGTAAGAGAGAGTGAATGGAAGAGTGAAACTGTGTGAGAGAGAGTGAATGGAAGAGTGAAACTGCGCGTGTGTGAGAGAGAGTGAATGGAAGAGTGAAACTGTGTGTGTGTGCCCTTACAATTTTTTTTGAAAAAATACTTCTTTTTTTTTACACATTTATTTGACACCACTTCCAGCTACATCTGGTCTCCCATCCAGGGACTGACCAGGACTGGCCCTGCTTACCTTCAGAGGCAAACTAGTAGTGGGATGCAGGGTTTTATGCTGCTGGAATGTGCCAAAACTTGCAACTGATAAAAAGGCATAAACATTGCATCCCCGTGCAGCGTAGTACTGGTCAGGCACCGTGTTAGGTGTCGCAGTGCGCGCTCATAGCCCGGAGCGCTATAGGCCAGCCCCCCGCAAGTGCCATGCGAGAGTGGGCACCAGATCTCCAGTGCTCCCCCACAGCCCGGTTCGACCTGTGCCTGCACTCTAGAGGGGCCGGGCTAAAGTGGGAATTCAGCCTGGAGGAGTGGTGCCATGGCTGTGCACCAGATATCCGGTGCCTCCTCTACGCACCAGGCCTCCTGTAGGTCTCCCCAGCCTGGTGGGCCCTGTGGCAGCCCCATGCACCAGGCTGTCTCTGCGTCTCCTCCCTCCAGAGTCGCCCTCCAGCCCGGAGCCCCCGGAGTTGCCCTCCTGTTCAGGGCCCGCTGCAAGGGTCCCCAGTCTAGGGTCCACGTCTCGCGCCAGTGCTGCCACCGCGGATAGATGCCCACCCAGACCCTCCCCGATATCTTTAGGTTTTGCGGCCAGAGTCCACACCGTTGGGGGGAGGGGGGGGGGGGGGGGGGTACTATCACGCCCTGAGTTGAATTATATTTTGTTTTCTTTATTTTTTGGTTCGGACATCGGACATTGCACATGCACATTTGTGGCCTGCTGGAGGTCATTTTGCAGGGCGCTGGCAGTGCACCTCCTTGCACAAAGGCGGAGGTAGCGGTCCTGCTGCTGGGTTGTTGCCCTCCTACGGCCTCCTCCACGTCTCCTGATGTACTGGCCTGTCTCCTGGTAGCGCCTCCATGCTCTGGACACTACGCTGACAGACACAGCAAACCTTTTTGCCACAGCTCGCATTGATGTGCCATCCTGGATGAACTGCACTCCCTGAGCCACTTGTGTGGGTTGTAGACTCCGTCTCATGCTTCCACTAGAGTGAGAGCACCGCCAGCATTCAAAAGTGACCAAAACATCCGCCAGGAAGCATAGGAACTGAGAAGTGGTCTGTGGTCACCACCTGCAGAATCACTCCTTTTTGGGGGGTGTCTTGCTAATTGCCTATAATTTCCACCTGTTGTTTATTCCATTTGCACAACAGCATGTGAAATTTATTGTCAATCAGTGTTGCTTCCTAAGTGGACAGTTTGATTTCACAGAAGTGTGATTGACTTGGAGTTACATTGTGTTGTTTAAGTGTTCCCTTTATTTTTTTGAGCAGTGTACTTGTTGGATGCACATTTGGTGTCCTGCTGGTTAGGTATGCCATTGTAACAGTATAACTTTAGTCCGTCCCCTCGCCCCGAACGCGAACCAGGGACCTTCTGCACACATCAACAACTGACACCCACAAAGCATCGTTACCCATCGCTCCACAAAGGCCGCAGCCCTTGCAGAGCAAGGGGAACCACTACTTCAAGGTTTCAGAGCAAGTGACATCACCGACTGAAAGGCTGCTAGCGCGCACCACCGCTACCTAGCTAGCCATTTCACATCGGTTACATTCACCCCCACTTTCGACCTCCTCCTTTTCCGCAGCAACCAGTGATCCGGGTCACAGCACCAATGTAACAGTATAACTTTAGTCCGTCCCCTCGAACCGGGCACGAACCAGGGACCGTCTGCACACATCAACAACTGACACCCAAGAAGCATCGTTACCCATCGCTCCACAAAGGCCGCGGCCCTTGCAGAGCAAGGGGAACCACTACTTCAAGGTTTCAGAGCAAGTGACATCACCGACTGAAAGGCTGCTAGCGCGCACTACCGCTACCTAGCTAGCCATTTCACATCGGTTACACTATGATATTTTCACACATCATCATCTGATCCAGGAAGGAATTTTCAAATAACTGTCAAGTGACAAAGAGCTGTTGTGATACACTATGCGATGCAATGACAGCCAAAGTGCTGGAAAAAAGGTGTTTGCGAGGAATATCCAGAATATTTTGGTGTCTCGCTGATGAAGACAATTATGCTGGTGAAGACAGTTGTGCAGATGGAGACAGTTGTGCTGATGAAGACAGATGTGCAGATGGAGACAGTTGTGCTGATGAAGACAGTTGTGCTGATGAAGACAGTTATGCTGGTGAAGACAGTTGTGCAGATGAAGACAGTTATGCTGGTGAAGACAGTTGTGCTGGTGAAGACAGTTGTGCTGATGAAGACAGTTATGCTGGTGAAGACAGTTGTGCTGGTGAAGACAGTTATGCTGGTGAAGACAGATGTGCTGATGAAGACAGTTGTGCTGATGAAGACAGTTATGCTGGTGAAGACAGTTGTGCTGATGAAGACAGTTATGCTGGTGAAGACAGTTGTGCTGGTGAAGACAGTTATGCTGGTGAAGACAGTTGTGCTGGTGAAGACAGTTATGCTGGTGAAGACAGTTGTGCTGATGAAGACAGTTGTGCTGATGAAGACAGTTATGCTGGTGAAGACAGTTGTGCTGGTGAAGACAGTTGTGCTGGTGAAGACAGTTATGCTGGTGAAGACAGTTGTGCTGATGAAGACAGTTATGCTGGTGAAGACAGTTGTGCTGGTGAAGACAGTTATGCTGGTGAAGACAGATGTGCTGATGAAGACAGTTGTGCTGATGAAGACAGATGTGCTGGTGAAGACAGTTATGCTGATGAAGACAGTTGTGCTGATGAAGACAGTTATGCTGGTGAAGACAGTTGTGCTGGTGAAGACAGTTGTGCTGGTGAAGACAGTTGTGCTGGTGAAGACAGTTATGCTGGTGAAGACAGATGTGCTGATGAAGACAGTTGTGCTGATGAAGACAGATGTGCTGGTGAAGACAGTTATGCTGGTGAAGACAGTTGTGCTGGTGAAGACAGTTATGCTGGTGAAGACAGATGTGCTGATGAAGACAGTTGTGCTGATGAAGACAGATGTGCTGGTGAAGACAGTTGTGCTGGTGAAGACAGTTATGCTGGTGAAGACAGTTGTGCTGGTGAAGACAGTTATGCTGGTGAAGACAGTTATGCTGGTGAAGACAGTTGTGCTGATGAAGACAGTTATGGTGGGGAAGACAGTTATGCTGGTGAAGACAGTTATGCAGACAGTTAAGCTGGTGAAGACAGTCATGCTGGTGAAGACAGTTATGCTGATGAAGACAGTATGCTGGTGAAGACAGTTATGCTGGTGAAGACAGTTGTGCTGATGAAGACAGTTATGCTGGTGAAGACAGTTATGCTGGTGAAGACAGTTATGCAGACAGTTAAGCTGGTGAAGACAGTCATGCTGGTGAAGACAGTTATGCTGATGAAGACAGTATGCTGGTGAAGACAGTTGTGCTGGTGAAGACAGTTGTGCTGGTGAAGACAGTTATGCTGGTGAAGACAGTTATGATGGTGAAGACAGTTATGCAGACAGTTATGCTGGTGAAGACAGTTATGCTGGTGAAGACAGTTGTGCTGATGAAGACAGATGTGCAGATGGAGACAGTTGTGCTGATGAAGACAGTTGTGCTGATGAAGACAGTTGTGCTGATGAAGACAGTTATGCTGGTGAAGACAGTTGTGCAGATGAAGACAGTTATGCTGGTGAAGACAGTTGTGCTGGTGAAGACAGCTGTGCAAATGAAGACAGTTGTGCTGGTGAAGACAGTTGTGCTGGTGAAGACAGTTATGCTGGTGAAGACAGTTGTGCTGATGAAGACAGATGTGCTGTTGAAGACAGTTGTGCTGGTGAAGACAGTTGTGCTGGTGAAGACAGTTGTGCTAATGAAGACAGTTATGCTGGTGAAGACAGTTGTGCTGGTGAAGACAGTTATGCTGGTGAAGACAGTTGTGCTGGTGAAGACAGTTATGCTGGTGAAGACAGTTATGCTGGTGAAGACAGTTGTGCTGATGAAGACAGTTATGCTGGTGAAGAAAGTTATGCAGACAGTTAAGCTGGTGAAGACAGTCATGCTGGTGAAGACAGTTATGCTGATGAAGACAGTTATGCTGATGAAGACAGTATGCTGGTGAAGACAGTTATGCTGGTGAAGACAGTTGTGCTGATGAAGACAGTTATGCTGATGAAGACAGTTATGCTGGTGAAGACAGTTATGCAGACAGTTAAGCTGGTGAAGACAGTCATGCTGGTGAAGACAGTTATGCTGATGAAGACAGTATGCTGGTGAAGACAGTTGTGCTGGTGAAGACAGTTTTGCTGGTGAAGACAGTTATGCTGGTGAAGACAGTTATGCTGGTGAAGACAGTTATGCTGGTGAAGACAGTTATGCAGACAGTTATGCTGGTGAAGACAGTTATGCTGGTGAAGACAGTTATGCTGGTGAAGACAGTTATGCTGGTGAAGACAGTTATGCAGACAGTTATGCTGGTGAAGACAGTTATGCTGGTGAAGACAGTTATGCTGGTGAAGACAGTTATGCTGGTGAAGACAGTTATGCTGGTGAAGACAGTTATGCAGACAGTTATGCTGGTGAAGACAGTTATGCTGGTGAAGACAGTTATGCTGGTGAAGACAGTTGTGCTGGTGAAGACAGTTATGCTGGTGAAGACAGTTATGCAGACAGTTAAGCTGGTGAAGACAGTCATGCTGGTGAAGACAGTTATGCTGGTGAAGACAGTTATGCTGGAGAAGACAGTTGTGCTGGTGAAGACAGTTATACTGATGAAGACAGTTGTGCTGGTGAAGACAGGTATACTGATGAAGACAGTTATACTGATGAAGACAGTTTTGCTGGTGAAGACAGTTGTGCTGGTGAAGACAGTTATGCCTGGATCCACATGGGATCTAATATCTCGCAATTTATGTTGATTATCTGTTTTTGTCTGCTTGATTTACGACGGGGTGTTGTTAGATTTAACAGAGAAATGTAATGACTTCATGTTTTCATACTGTATGTTTTTTTGTCGCTCTGATTGGACAAAGAGTTTACTGTGTGCAGGATAGGATAGCCCAACACCCAACGCTATTCCTATTAATTCCATATTCTGGATATAATGACAACAAATTACAAAGCTTATTCACAATATGGTCTGGTAATGAAATAACATGACAAATGTATTATGTTTTCCATGCTATTTTAGACAATACAAGGAGCTTGAAGTAGCCTACTTGAACTTGGAGCTCAGAAATGCAAGTACCGAAATAGGCCTACCTTGAAAATCAGACATTTCCTCAATTTGGTGCTTGAAAAGTTATTGTAATTATTGTAAAAAATGTATAGGTTCTCCTGCTCTCTTATAATTATCTGTGATTTCATTTTTATCCGTTTTTGTCAGAGATGTGCCCACTTTAGTTTATTTCCTGCTGCTTCAATTGAAGGTTGTTGCGCTACTCTGTTGCAGTAAAACCACATGTGGTTATTATGAGGGAAACAACATCTAATGTTGGCTTCACCTTGGCTTTCCATACAAATCCCTACATTATAAAAGTAACCTGATTTTGGTATGTGAACACCTGCTCATCGAACATCTCACTCCAAAATCATGGGCATTAATATGGAGTTGGACCCCCCTTTGCTGCTATAACAGTTTCCACTCTTCTGGGAAGGCTTTCCACTAGATGTTGGAACATTGCTGCAGAGACTTGCTTCAATTCAGCCACAAGAGCATAAGTGAGGTCGGGCACTGATTTTGGGCAATTAGACCTGGCTCGCAGTCGGGGTTCCAATTCATCCCAAAGGTGTTCGATGGGGTTGAGGTCAGAGCTCTGTGCAGGCCAGTCAAGTTCTTCGACACCGATCTCTACAAACCGTATGTATGGATCTCGCTTTGTGCATGGGGGCATTGTCATGCTGAAACATGAAAGAGCCTTCCCCAAACGTTTGCCACAAATTTGGAAGCACAGAATCGTCTAAAATGTAATTGTATGCTGTAGCGTTATTATTTCCCTTCACTGGAACTAAGGGGCCTAGCCCGAACCATGAAAACCAGCCCCAGACCATTATTCCTCCTCCCCCAAACTTTACAGGTAGCTTTCTCCTGGCATTTGCCAAACCCAGATTTGTCAGTTGGACTGCCAGATAGTGAAGTGTGATTCATCACTTGTTAGGGTTGCGAAAGTTCAACTGAGATAGGAACAATAGTACACCTGAACTTGGTTAAAATAATTGTTTAATTCAAAAGTTAATAAATGGCAAATACATTTTTCGTAAATACGGGGTCACTGCACCACCCCGCAGGGTGGGACAAGGAACAACAACTACAACTGATTTGTTTCTGACAAAGATATTATTTTATACTCGTGACAGAGATAGTTCCCGCTTCCGAGCCGGCCTGTCAGAGTAGAGACTGGGCGTGGTTTAGACTCACCCAGCCTATCGTTGATGTTGGCGCCTTAAGCCAGTCCTGGCCCCTTAGCGCATATGATGTCCCGACGTTGTTGCTGTGTAGATTACGCTCCTTCACCCCAGAGACTGGGGTCAGACAGTTTTATAACATTGTCTGAGATATCTGCACCTGTATACAATATCCACTGTTCGCGCTCAAGGCTAACTACAGCTTCCCAGCTTCTAATCTGAGCTAACCGTTACTTCCAGCACACACACACAGACATCCAGGCGCCCAAACAGTTTCTCAATATCAAATCACATTTGTTACAGTATTCAATCACATATAATATAGTTGCTGATCACGTTTATAGTATTCAATCACATATAATATAGTTGCTGATCACGTTTATAGTATTGGGTTATAGTGCATGACTCAGAACCTCACATGTGTTTTTCGTGTGTATAGTTTATCTGTTATTGTCTATTTTGCAGTCTCCTGATTCACCCCCCTCCTGTGTCTCTCTAAGATTAGCACAGTCTCGGCCACATAGTACAGCGCCCACACTACTGATACATTTGTTGCATACACACACATATTTCATACAGTACAGCGCTCTCTTTAACACACACACATTTCAGGCTGATATTCATGGTTAGACAGAGCACTGGTAAGAGTAGAGATCAATGGAAAATGCAGGTTCACAAGAGTCAGCAATTCAAACTTTAATGCATAAGAATAGTTAGTTAAGCATGTCAAAAAACCTTATAAAAACCCCACACACTCCAGAGAACCGTGTTTCCACTGCTCCAGAATCCAATGGCTGCTAGCTTTACTCCACTCCAGCCTACACTTGGCATTTCTCATGGTGATCTCACATGTGGATCAAACCGTTTGCGGCGGGTGCGCCGGCATGCGCTAACGCGCGCATGTTGATCCTGTACCCCCACACCAGACACGATCAGGACACACAGGATGAAATATCATAACAAATTCTGAACCAATTATATTAATTTGAGGACAGGTCGAAAAGCCTTAAACATTTATGGCAATTTAGCTAGCTAGCTTGCTGTTGCTAGCTAATTTGTCCTGGGATATAAACATTGGGTTGTTATTTTACCTGAAATGCACAAGGGCCTCTACTCCCACAATTAATCCACAGATAAAAACGGTAAACCAAATTCCTTTCTAGTCATCTCTCCTCCTTCCTCAGGCTTATTTTTTTACTTCTTTGGACTTTATATGGCGGTTGGCAACCAACTTTACGCTGCATTACTGCAACCGACTGGAGTGTGGACATCAGTTCATCTTTCAATCACCCACATGGGTATATGCTTCTAAATATCAATGAGGAGATGGGAGAGGCCGGACTTACAGCGTGTTGAGCATCACAAATAGAACCTATTTATATTTTAGCGCCTGACCGCGCAGACGGTCGCTGAAGCATGCGAGCAGTGTGGACGCAATGATTGAATAACATGTATGTATACATTTATTTTGCAACGCTCGTGCACGCGACACGAGCGGTGTGGTCAGCATGTAAGGCTTGTGTGTGGCTGCTCGGCCATGGAAACCCATTTCATGAAGCTTCCAACAAACAGTTACTGTGCTGACGTTGCTTGCAGAGGCAGTTTGGAACTCGCTAGTGAGTGCTGCAACCGAGGACAGACGATTTTTACAAGCTATGCGCTTTTACGAGCAATGCGTTCTGTGAGCTTGTGGGGCCTACCACTTCATGGCTGAGCTGTTGTTGCTCCTAGACGTTTCACTTCACAATACCAGCACTTATAGTTGACTGGGGCAGCTCTAGCAGGGCAGACATTTGACAAACTGACTTGTTGGAAAGGTGTTATTCAATGACAGTGCCATGTTAAAAGTCACTGAGCTCTTCAGTAAGACCATTCTACTGCCAATGTTTGTCTATGGAGATTGCATGGATGTGTGATCAATTTTATACACCTGTTAGCAACAGGTGTCACTGAAATAGCTGAATCCATTAATTTGAAGGGGTGTACACATACTTTTGTAAATATAGTGTATATTCACTTTTATTCCTCTAAGTACTGCATGAAAATCCTTTTCATTTTTGTTTCAAACCATTTAGATATTTTGATCCCAGTGTCACACATTGGCCCCAATATTTATAGGACGTCTATACCAGGTGGTGTCAGAGGAAGGCCCTAAAAATAGTTCTCTCTGCTAAGTCTAGGTCCAAGAGGCTTCTAAACAGCTTCTACCCCCAAGCCATATGACTCCTGAACAGCTAATCAAATGGCTACCCAGACTATTTGCATTGCCCCCCCCCCCCCCCCCCCCCCACGCTGCTGCAACTCTCTATTATTATCTATGCATAGACACTTTAATAAGTCTACCTACATGTACATAATTACCTCAATTACCTCGACACCGGTGCCCGCGCACATTGACACAATGACTCCGTACCGGTACCCCTGTATATAGCCCCCTATTATTATTTACTGCTGCTCCTTAATTATTTGTTATTCTTCTCTTTAACTTTTTTTTTAAGGATTTTCTTAAAACTGCATGGCTGGTTAAGGGCTTGTAAGTAAGCATTTCACTGTCAGGTCTACACCTGTTGAATTCGGTGCATGTGACAAATATAATTTGATTTGGTTTGACATACGGTATATCATTAGGCTGTAGGTATTTTAGATATAGGCCTATTGTGAATGTTTATTATTGTTGCATCACCATCTTTTTTGAAAAAATAAATACAACTTTAAGAAACATATTCACTTGACAGAGGTAATAAACTGCCAATTGATCAGCACAATAATTGATAAAACAGGACCATGTGTCACGAACGTCGTCAGGGAAATGACCGGACCAAGGTGCAGCGTGGTAAGCGTGCATTTTTCTTTATTAAGAATGTTGCCAACAAAACAAGAAACACCAAAAACGAACGTGAAGATAACTAGGGCTATACAGGCCACTAACAAAGACAACTACCCACAAAATACAAAAGGAAAAAAGGCTGCCTAAGTATGATTCCCAATCAGAGACAACGATAGACAGCTGTCCCTGATTGAGAACCATACCCAGCCAAAACATAGAAACACAGAACATAGAGTTTCCCACCCGAGTCACACCCTGACCAACCAAACATAGAGAATAAAAAGATCTCTACGGTCAGGGCGTGACACCATGTTTGCAAAACAAGTGTTTCTGAGCTTATGTCAGTATTACACAGGTAAGCTAACAGTTAAAGAAATCAGGAATGCAGTCAGGCTCTATAGACCTTTAAAGTATACAGTTGAAGTCGGAGGTTAACATACACTTAGGTTGGAGTCATTAAAACTCATTTTTCAACCACTCCACAAATTTCAGGTTTTGGCAAGTCGGTTAGGACATCTACTTTGTGCATGAAACAAGTCATTTTTCCAACAATTGTTTACAGACAGATTACTTCACTTATAATTCACTGTATCACAATTCTAGTGGGTCAGAAGTTTACATACACTAAGTTGACTGTGCCTTTAAGCAGCTTGGAACGTACTTTGGTGCAAAAAGTGCAAATCAATCCCAGAACAATAGCAAAGGACCTTGTGAAGATGCTGGAGGAAACAGGTACAAAAGTATCTATATCCACAGTAAAACAAGTCCTATATCGACATAACCTGAAAGGCCGCTCAGCAAGGAAGAAGCCACTGCTCCAAAACCACCATAAAAAAGCCAGACAACGGATTGCAACTGTACATGTGGACAAAGATTGTACTTTTTGGAGAAACGTCCTCTGGTCTGATGAAATAAAAATAGAACTGTTTGGCCATAATGACGATCTTTATGTTTGGAGGAAAAAGGGGATGCTTGCAAGCCGAAGAACACCATCCCAATCATGAAGCACGGGGGTGGCAGCATCATGTTGTGGGGATGCTTTGCTGCAGGAGGGACTGGTGCACTTCACAAAATAGATGGCATCATGAGGAAGAAAAAATATGTGGATATATTGAAGCAACATCTCAAGACATCAGCCGGGAAGTTAAAGCTTGGTCGCAAATGGGTCTTCCAAATGGACAATGACCCCAAGCATTCTTCCAAAGCTGTGGAAAAATGGCTTAAGGACAACAAAGTCAAGGTATTGGAGTGGCCATCGCAAAGCCCTGACCTCAATCCCATAGAAAATTTGTGGGCAGAACTGAAAAAGTGTGTGCGAGCAAGGAGGCCTACAAACCGGACTCAGTTACCCCACCTCTGTCAGGAGGAATGGGCCAAAATTCACCCAACTTACTGTGGGAAGCTTGTGGAAGGCTAACTAAAATGTTTGACCCAAGTTAAACAATTTAAAGGCAATTCTACCAAATATTAATTGAGTGTATGTAAACTTCTGACCCACTGGGAATGTGATGAAAGAAACAAAAGCTGAAAGAAATAATTCTCTCTACTATTATTCTGACATTTCACATTCTTAAAATAAACTGGTGATCCTAACTGACCTAAGACAGGGAATTTTTACGAGGATTAAATGTCAGGAATAGTGAAAAACTGAGTTTAAATGTATTTGGCTAAGGTGTATGTAAACTTTCGACTTCAACTCTATATGAGTGGGCTGTGTCAAACACACCACCACCTAGTGTTATGTTGGTTACCTACTGACCCCAAAAATATTATATCAATCAAATGTATTTTTAAAGCCCTTCTTACATCAGCTGATGTCCCAAAGTGCTGTACAGAAACCCAGCCTAAAACCCCAAACAGCAAGCAATGCAGGTGTAGAAGCACGGTGGCTAGGAAAAACTCACTAGAAAGGCCAGAACCTAGGAAGAAAACTAGAGAGGAAACAGTCTATGAGGGGTGGCCAATACTCTTCTGGCTGTGCCGGGTGGAGATTATAACAGTATGGCCAAGATGTTCAAATGTTCATAGATGACCAGCAGGGTCAGATAATAATACTCACAATGGTTGTAGAGGGTGCAACAGGTCAGCACCTCAAGAGTAAATGTCATTTGGCTTTTCATAGCCAATCATTCAGAGCATCTCTACCCCACTTGCTGTCTCTAGAGAGTTGAAAACAGCAGGTCTGGGTCACGGTAGCACGTCCGGTGAACAGGTCAGGGTTCCATAGCCGCAGGCAGAACAGTTGAAACTGGAGCAGCAGCATGACCAGGTGGACGGGGACAGCAAGGAGTCATCAGGCCAGATGGTCCTGAGGCATGGCCCTAGGGCTCAGGTCGAGAGAGAGAGAGAGCATACTTAAATTCACACAGGTCACCAGATAAGACAGGAGAAATTATCCAGATATAACAGACTGACCCTAGCCCCTAGACACATAAACTATTGCAGCATAAATACTGGAGGCTGATACAGGAGGGGTCGGGAGACACTGTGGCCCCGTCCGACAATACCCCCGGACAGAGCCAAACAGGCAGGATATAACCCCACCCTCTTTGCCAAAGCACAGCCTCCACATCACTAGAGGGATATCTTCAACCACCAACTTACTATCCTGAGACAAGGCCGAGTATAGCCCACGAAAATCTCCCCCACGGCACAAACCCAAGGGGGGCGCCAACCTGGACAGGAAGATCACGTCAGTGACTCAAACCACTCAAGTGACGCACCCCTCCTAGGGACAGCATGGAAGAGCACCAGTAAGCCTGTGACTCAGCCCCCGTAATTGGGTTTGAGGCAGAGAATCCCAGTGGAGAGAGGGGAACTGGCCAGGCAGAGACAGCAAGTGTGGTTCGTTGCTCCAGTGCCTTTCCGTTCACCTTCACACTCCTTGGCCAGACTACACTCAATCATAGGACCTACTGAAGAGATAATGACTTAAAGGACGAGACCGAGTCTGCGTCTCTCACATGGATAGGCAGACCATTCCATAAAAATTGAGCTCTATAGGAGAAAGCCCTGCCTCCAGCTGTTTGCTTAGAAATTCTAGGGACAGCAAGGAGGCCTGCATCTTGTGACCGTAGCGTACGTGTAGGAATGTACGGCAGGATCAAATCTGAAAGATAGGTGGAGCAAGCCCATGTAATGCTTTGTAGCTTTAGCAGTAAAACCTTGAAATCAGCCCTAGCCTTAACAGGAAGCCAGTGTAGAGAGGCTAGCACTGGAGTAATATGACATTTGTGGGTTCTAGTCAAGATTCTAGCAGCCATGTTTAGCACTAACTGAAGTTTATTTAGTGCTTTATCCATGTATCTGGAAAGTAGAGCATTGCAGTAGTCTAATCTAGAAGTGACAAAAGCATTTTTCTGCATTCTTTTTGGACAGAAAGTGTCTGATTTTTGCAATGTTACATAGAGGGAAAACAGATGTCCTTGAAAGAGTCTTGATGTGTTCGTCAAAAGAGAGATCAGGATCCAGAGTAACGCTGAGGTCCTTCACAGTTTTATTTGTGAGGGCTGTACAACCATCAAGATTAATTATCAGATTCAACAAAATATCTCTTTGTTTCTTGGGACCTAGAACAAGCATCTCTGTTTTGTCCGAGTTTAAAAGTAGAACATTTGCCGCCATCCACTTCCTTATGTCTGAAACACAGGCTTCCAGAGAGGGCAATTTTGGGGCTTCACCATGTTTCATCAAATGTACAGATGTGTGTCATCCGCATAGCAGTGAAAGTTAACATTATGTGTCACGACTTCCACCGAAGGTGGCTCCTCTCCCTGCTCGGGCGGTGCTCGCCGGTCTTCTAGCTGCCACCGATCCATTTTTTCCTTTTCGTTTGTGTCTGTCTGTTTTTTCTTTACACCTGAGTCCTATTAGTTAATTTCGGTGGGTTTATTAACCTCCGCTGCCTGCTATTCTTTGTGCAGGATTATTTTGCTTTTGTTGCTATGTTAGGGGTGCGTGTTTGCGCCACGGGGTTTTCTTTCTCATGGTCGTTGTACCGTTTTTGACTGTAATTAGGAGTAGAGGTTTCTCCTCCGTGTGTTACGTTTATTCCCTGTGTGTGGCGACTTCGTTTGGGCGTGTCCCTCCACCTGTTGTTGTTGAGTTGAGACTTCTAATAAACGATTGTGCTACTGGGACTTCCTTGCTCTCCTGCTCCTGACTTCTGCACCTCCCTCCTCTTAGGAGGCACCTAACATTATGTTTCCGAATGACATCACCAAGAGGTAAAATATATAGTGAAAACAATAGTGGTCCTAAAAAGGAGCCTTGAGGAACACCAACATTTACAGTTCATTTGTCAGAGGACAAACCAGGCCAGAGCTTGTCCTTGTAGACCAATTTGGGTTTCCAATCTCTCCAAAAGAATGTGGTGATCGATGGTATCAAAAGCAGCGCTAAGGTCTAGGAGGACAAGGACAGACGCAGAGCCTTGGTCTGACGCCATTAAAAGGTCATTTACCACCTTCACAAGTGCAGTCTCAGTGCTATGATGGGGTTTAAAACCAGACTGAAGTGTTTTGTATACATTGTTTGTCTTCAGGAAGGCAGTGAGTTGCTGCGCAACAGCTTTTTCAAAAACAATTAGAGAGGAATGGGAGATTCGATACAGGCCGATAGTTTTTTTATATTTTCTGGGTGTCACGCCTTGACCTTATAATAATAATATGCATATTGTACGATCTAGAATAGAGTACGAGGCAGTTTAATTTGGGCACAATTTTTTACAAAGTGGAAACAGCGCCCCCATATTGACAAGAAGTTAATTCTCTATTTGGTTAGGTCAGGGTGTGAGTAGGGTGGGCAATCTATGTGTTCTATTTCTTTGTTGGCCGGGTATGGTTCCCAATCAGAGACAGCTGTCTATCGTTGTCTCTGATTGGGGATCATACTTAGGTAGCCTTTTTTCCACCTTAAGTTGTGGGATGTTGATTTTGCATAGTTGCTGTGCAGCCTGCAGAACTTTACATTCGTTTTGTATTTTGTTGTTTTTCGGTGTTCATTTTAATAAAAGTAAGATCTTCGCCTACCACGCTGCACCTTGGTCGCCTCATTCAAACGACGAGCGTAACAGAAGATCCCACCACCAAAGGACCAAGCAGCGTGGCCAGGAAGAGCAGGGATCCTGGGCCCGGGAGAAAAGGGAGTGGAGGACATCATGGACATGGGAGGAGGTTATGGCAGGGGACAAGACCCTGCCATGGAAGCAGGCGGAGGCAGCGAAGGAGGATCAATGACGACTCCTGGGTTCGCAACCACGACGGAAGCCCGAGAGGCAGCCCCCAAACATTTTTTTGGGGGGGAGGCACACGGAGTGGACGGCGGAGCCGAGGGGTGAACAGTCAGGGAGTCGAGTGAGTAACTCGGCGAAAAATTCCGGAGAGAGGTGTTGGCGTTGAGAGCGCTGCAGAGCGGGCGTGCTGAGGAGCGGGACACCAGTCCGGTGTCATATGCACCAGTTTCACGCATCTGGCCTCCAGTGCGCCTCCCCAGTCCGGTATGTCCTGTGTCTCCTCCACGCACTTGCCCTGAGGTGTGTGTCACCGTTCCGGTACAATGTGTGCCTGTTCTATGCACCGTGTCTCCAGTGCGCCTCCACAGCCCAGTGCGTCCAGTGCCAACTCTCCGCACTTGCCATGCGAAGGTGGTCCTTTGTCCAGGACGCGTTGTGCCAGCTCTACGCTCCAGACCTCCAGTGCGCCTCCACGGCCCAGAATATCCTGCGCCGGCCATACGTACTGTGTCTCCAGTGCGCCTTCACAGCCCAGTGCGTCCTGTGCCAGCTCCCCACACTTGCCATGCGAAGGTGGTCCTTTGTCCAGGACGCGTTGTGCCAGCTCTACGCTCCAGATCTCCAGTGCGCCTACACAGTCCAGTATATCCTGTGCCAGCTCTATGCACCCGGCCTCCAGTGCGCGTCTCCAGCCTGGTACGTCCTGTGCCTGCTCCACTCACGAAGCGTCCAGTGATGATCCATGATCCATGGCCCGGAGCCTCCAGTGATGATCCATGGCCCGAAGCCTCCAGTGAAGATCCATGACTCGGAGCCTCCAGAAACGATCCAAGGTCCGGAGCCTCCAGCGACGATCCAAGTTCCGGAGCCTCCAGCGACGGTCTGCAGTCCGGAGCCTCCAGCGACGGTCTACAGTCCGGAGCCTCCAGCGACGGTCGGCAGTCCGGAGCCTCCAGCGACGGTCGGCAGTCCAGATCCTCCAGTGACGGTTCCCAGTCCGCAGCCTTCTGCAACGATCTATGGTCCGGAGTCCCCGGCGACGATCTACGGTCCATGGTTAGATTCCTCCGGCGATGATTCACGGCCTGGAGCTTCCGGCCGATGATCTCAGCACCAGAGGCACCACCGAAGTTGGCGGGGCCACGAGCGGAGCGGGGTCTGCGTCCCGCACCGGAGCCGCCACCGAGGGTAGATTCCCACCCGGACCCTCCCCTATAGGTTCAGGTTTGCGGCCAGAGTTAAAAATTAATCACTAACCTTGGACAACTTCATCAGATGACAGTCTTACAACATCAGGTTATACAATACACTTATGTTTTGTTCGAAAATGTGCATATTTAGAGCTGCAACCCGTGGTTATACATTGTGAAAATGTAGCATCGATTCCCCAGAATGTCAGGAGATATTTTGGACACTCACCTAATCTGACCAAAGAACTCATCATAAACGTTACTAAAAAATACATGTTGGATAGCAAATTAAAGATACACTGGTTCTTAATGCAACCGCCGTGTTAGATTTTTTAAAATAACTTTATGATAACAAACAGCTTACGTTATAGCGAGACAGTGCCCGCCAAAAACGGCAGATAATAGAAATAACATTTTCCACAGAAATACGAAATAACATCATAAATTGTTCTTACTTTTGCTGAGCTTCCATCAGAATCTTGTACAAGGAGTCCTTTGTCCAGAATAAATCGTTGTTTGGTTTTAGATTGTCCTTTTCTCCTGTCGAATTCCCTCCACAAGGCTAGCCAATGCTGATGACGTTCCCAATTTCTCTCGACGCAGAGAACGGAAAACTCCAAAAGTCCCATTAAACTTTGAATAAACTGATGAAACTCGGATGAAAAAACCTACTTTATGATGTTTTTCTAATATGTATCAAATAAAAACAAAGCCGGAGATATTAGCCGTGTATACCGAGCGCTTATCATAAGACAACATGGAGGTACTTCCCGTGCCTAGGTAGAGAAAGGAAATTCTGGACACGTCATTCCAAGAGCTCTTGTTCGGCCTCAGATCAAGCTAGACACCCCATTCCACCTTCCACTGCCTGTTGACATCTAGTGGAAGGCGTATGCAGTGCATGCAAATCTATAAATATAAGGCAATTGAATAGGCAGGCCCTAGAACAGAGCATCGTTTTCAGATTTTTCACTTCCTGTCTGGAAGTTTGCTGCAAAATGAGTTCTGTTTTACTCACAGATATAATTCAAACAGTTTTAGAAACTTGAGAGTGTTTTCTATCCAATAGTAATAATAATATGCATATTGTACGATCTAGAATAGAGTACGAGGCAGTTTAATTTGGGCACAATTTTTTACAAAGTGGAAACAGCGCCCCCATATTGACAAGAAGTTAATTCTCTATTTGGTTAGGTCAGGGTGTGAGTAGGGTGGGCAATCAATGTGTTCTATTTCTTTGTTGGCCGGGTATGGTTCCCAATCAGAGGCAGCTGTCTATCGTTGTCTCTGATTGGGGATCATACTTAGGCATACTTACGTTCGTTTTGTATTTTGTTGTTCATTTTAATAAAAGTAAGATGTTCACCTACCACGCTGCACCTTGGTCGCCTCCTTCAAACGACGAGCGTAACACTGGGTCAAGGTTTGTTTTTTTCAGGAGAGGCTTTATTACTGCCACTTTTAGTAAGTTTGGTACACATCCGGGGGATAGGGAGCCATTTATTATGTTCAACATAGGAGGGCCAAGCACAGGAAGCAGCTCTTTCAGTAGTTTAGTTTGAATAGGGTCCAGTATGCAGCTTGGAGGTTTATAGGCCATGATTATTTTCATCAATGTGTCAAGAGATATCGTATTAAAAACTTAAGTGTCTCCCTTGATCCTATGTCCTGGCAGTGTTGTGCCTACTCAGGACAACTGAGCTTTGGAGAAATACGCTGATTTAAAAAGGAGTCCGTAATTTGCATTCTAAGGATCATGGTCTTTTCGTCAAAGAAGTTCATGAATTTATCACTGCTGAAGTGAAAGCCATCCTCTCTTCGGGAATGCTGCTTTTTAGTTAGCTTTGCGACAGTAGAATTTTTGGGGGGGGATTGTTCTTATTTTCCTCAATTACAGGATGATCGAGCAGCAGTGAGTTCTGTTCGGTACTGCACGGTACTGTCTTTCCAAGCTAGTAGGAAGACTTCCAGTTTGGTGTAGCGCCATTTCTGTTCCAATATTCTGGAAGTTTGCTTTAGGGCTCGAGTATTTTCTGTATACTAGGGAGCTAGTTTCTTATGACAAATAGATGAAATAATATGTTACTCTCAATGACTAAATATAAAGGTTTAGGCAAATACAGACAGGCACCACATCACTACAAGACAAACATCTCGATAAATCAAGCTTGATGGTCTGGTAAATATAAAAGCAAGGCTTGTTTTCATATAATAAAAAAGCTTGAAAAGGTAGTGGAGTTGGATTAGTGTGGTATGTGAAGAATTCAATACTTTAACCTGTCTAGCCCCGGGGTGCCGCTAGCGGCACTCCTCCCACATTCCACTGAAAAGGCAGAGCGCGAAATTCAATTTTTTTTAAATTTTTTTATATTTAACTTTCACACATTAACAAGTCCAATACAGCTAATGAAAGACACAGATCGTGTGAATCCAGCCAACATGTCCGATTTTTAAAATGTTTTACAGGGAAGACACAATATGTAAATCTATTAGCTAAACACCTTAGCAAAAGACACCATCTTTTCTTTGTCCACCAACACCACTAGCTATCACCAATTCGGCTAAACTAAGATATTGATAGCCACTAACCAAGAAAAAACCTCATCAGATGACAGTCTGATAACATATTTATGGTATAGGATAGGTTTTGTTAGAAAAATGTGCATATTTCAGGTAGATATCATAGTTTACAATTGCACCCACCGTCACAAATCGACTAGAATAGACACAGATCCTGTGAATACAGACAATATTTCAGATTTTCTAAGTGTCTTACAGCGAAAACACAATAAATCGTTATATTAGCATACCACATGTGCAAACATTACCAGAGCATTGATTCTAGCCAAAGAGAGCGATAACGTCAACATCGACAAAATATATTAATTTTTTCACTAACCTTCTCAGAATTCTTCAGATGACACTCCTGTAACATCATATTACAACATACATATAGAGTTTGTTCGAAAATGTGCATATTTAGCCACCAAAATCATGGTTAGACAATGACAAAAGTTGCCCAGCTGGTCAGAAAATGTCGTGCGCCATATTAGACAGTGATCTAGTCGTATACATAAATACTCATAAACGTGACTAAAAAATATAGGGTGGACAGCGATTGATAGACAATTTAATTCTTAATACAATCGCTGATTTACATTTTTTAAATTATCCTTACTTTTCAATACAGTTTGCGCCAAGTGAAGCTACGTCTAACAAAATGGCGTCATAAGCGATTAAAATTTTTCGACAGAAACACGATTTATCATAATAAATTGTTCTTACTTTGAGCTGTTCTTCCATCAGAATCTTGGGCAAAGAATCCTTTCTTGGGTCTAATCGTCTTTTGGTCGAAAGCTGTCCTCTTGCCATGTGGAAATGCCCACTGCGTTCGGCATGAACTGGAAACGTGCCCAGAGATTCAAAGTGTCTCAGAAATAAATGTCCCAAAATCGCACTAAACGGATATAAATTGCTATAAAACGGTTTAAATTAACTACCTTATGATGTCTTTAACACCTATTACAAGTAAAAACATGACCGGAGAAATATTACTGGCTACACTAATGCTTGGAAAAAGAGCAGGTCGGTGTCCACCGCGCGTCCGGCGCAGCTGGAAAAGAGTTACTACCTACACGTTGATCTGCTTTATAGAGGCTGTGATTGCGCAATCGAAACCATTCAAAGCGTCATCACGTAAAGACATCCAGGGGAAGACGTAAGCAGTGTCTGTATCCTCATAGCATTCACAGGGACCTTTAAACTGACTCCAGATCAGGGGCCAAGATGTGTGAAATCTGACTCCATGTCAGGGAAATTGCTGTAGAATGAGTTCTGTTCCACTCAGAGACAAAATTTCAACGGATATAGAAACTAGAGACTGTTTTCTATCCAATAATAATAATAATATGCATATTGTACGAGCAAGAATTGAGTAGGAAGCCGTTTAAAAATTACACGATTTCCAGAAAAAGTGACAACAGCACCCCCTATCCTAATGTTAACTTGCATGCGGTACAAATCACATTATTTTGGGACCCCCTACAATAAGAATATGAATTAGGCTGTTTGAGAAGGTTTAAATCCTAAGCGACTTGTTTGAAGTACAATAGACCAACATAACTACTGTAGTCGGTCAAGGCTGTGTGCTGGAAAACATTGGTAGAGCATGGGTGGAGTAGGCATTGTGATGCTCGTGAATTTCCTTTCTTTTTCAGCTTAAGACCAATGCCTACTTCTCACTTAAAACATAGTTTTTTGTTTTTAATCAATTAACACTAGTAAAGACCTTAAAACCTTTTCTCAATAGGGGGTGCTGTTTTCACTTTGTAAAAATTTCGTTCCCAAATTAAACTGCCTCATACTCAATTCTTGCTCGTACAATATGCATATTATTATTACTATTGGATAGAAAACACTCTCTAGTTTATAAAACCGTTTGAATTATATCTGTGAGTAAAACAGAACTCAAGTTGGAGCAAACTTCCTGTGAGGAAGTGAGAAATCTGAAATCAGGCAGGCTGTTCTGGGGTCAGTTTATTAATTTGCATGTCTTCTATTGGTCGAGATGCACTGCATACGCCTTCCCCTAGATGTCAGCAAATAGTGAGAATTGGAATGGAGTTGCTAGGCAGATCTGAGGCCGTATAAAGGGTCTTGGAACGTGGGGTGCAGTCTTTTCAACATTCGCCATGACGCAAGACAGACCTCAGGATGGCGTTCTGGAAAGCTCCCGTTATAGGCCTTAGATATATCCGGCTCTGATTTTATTCGATATAGGTGTTAAAGACATCATAATGTTGTAATTTTAAACCGAGTTATATCAGTTTATATCAGTATATTGCGATTTTCGGATATTTCTTTGTGCTGCGTTATAGTGAGTTGGGCACGTCTGGGCCACATGGCTAATGTTTACTGCTAATTCCAAAGTTGAAGGCGACAATCTACAACCGGAGCAACGATTCTTCTGGACAAAGGACAACTTGCCCAAGATTCTGATGGAAGCACATCAAAAAGTAAGAAGTATTTATGATGTTAATTCGTTGTTCTGTTAAAAAATGTGAAACTACTATTCCGCCATTAATTTCGGTGCGGTCTCGCTTTAACGCACGCTGTATGTCGTAGTAACGTTAATTTTAAAAATCTAACACAGCGGTTGCATGAAGAACTAATGTATCTTTCATTTGCTGTCCAACCTGTATTTTTTAGTCAAGTTTATGATTAGTTACTGATTAGATTAGGTGCCTCTCCCAAGATTTCTCCCGACATTTTGTTGGCAGCTTGGCTACTATTCTCATTGTATAACCACGATTTGTGCCGCTAAATATGCACATTTTCGAACAAACTCTATATGTATTGTGTAATATGATGTTATAGGACTGTCATCTGAAGAAGTTTGAGAAGGTTAGTGGAAAAATGTATATCTTTTGCTGGTTTATTCGTTATCGCTATTGTTGGCTTGAATCAATGCTGTTGTGTGGTTGGCTATTGTAGTAAGCTAATATAATGCTATATTGTGTTTTCGCTGTAAAACACTTAAAAAATCTGAAATATTGGCTGGATTCACAAGATTTTTGTCTTTCATTTGCTGTACACTGTGTATTTTTCATAAATGTTTTATGATGAGTATTTAAGTAATTCACGTTGGTCTCTGTAGTTATTCTAGTTGCTTTGGTGAGAGTTGTGATGGTGGCTGCAATGTAAAACTATGATTTATACCTGAAATATGCACATTTGTCTAACAAAACATATGCTATACAATAAATATGTTATCAGACTGTCATCTGATGAAGTTGTTTCTTGGTTAGTGACTATTTATATCTTTATTTGGTCGAAATTGTGATAGCTAGCTATGCAGGAAAAAAATGGCCACTAAGTGCTCAGTGGCCACTAAGTCAGACAGACAGCTAGTTGTAGCTATCATAACATTGTTCAATGACAGCTTGCGTATGTCAATAAATACAGCACAGATAGCTAGCAATAGTTAGCCTAGCATCACTCGTTTAAGTTACACCCATGTAAATACAGACAGCTAGCTAGTCATAGATAGCTTAGCATTGCTCAGTGACAGTGGCAAAACTGTTTGGTTTTTTAACCACAAGATGGCTTTTATTTGACCACACTTCTCTTTCTCTTATTCCAGGTTAGGGGTGGTGGTGTGAGAGACTGGGACCGGAACTTGGAGCTGTGCTAAGGAAGGTCTGGTTCTAGATACAGTGCTAGGGGCTGGGCCTGGAACCTGGTGTCTGGTTGAGGCTGTAGTGATGCAGCAGCAGAGGTCTTGTCTGTGGAGGTGGAGGGTCCTACTCTGGTCCACACTACTCCTCCTCAGTCCCCTCAGAGCCACAGGTAAAACCCATCACCACAACCTTACTATTATCTAACCCTGACTGTCTACATCTAAAACCCAAGTAAGGAGGCAGGATAGCTTTCTGTTTAATTGTGTGTGTGTGTGTGTGTGTGTATTTGTGTAACAGCCCACGTAAAAAAAATACGATAGTATGCTATGGTCTAAATACTGTAGTATTACTATATTTACAGTATTCACTGTAGTGTTTTTGTGGACTTTACTATAGTATTCAATGTAATATTTACTGTAGTGCTTTTGCAGAGATGACTGTAGTATTCATTGTAGTGTTTTTGCGGACATGACTGTATGTGACAATCAGGGTTGGGGAGTAACCTGAGTGGCGCAGTGGTCTAAGGCGGTCATTGTAAAAAAATAATTTGTTCTTACCTGACTTGCCTAGTTAAATAAACATGTGATCTGTTAAATGTGAGGGATTACAAAAAAATGGTAACTGTGTTACGTTACCAGCAAAAATGTTGTATTCAGATTACAGATACTTTTGAAAAACTAGATGATTACTTCCAGGATTACTTTTAAATTCAGAAAGGATGTTTGTGAAAAAATACCTTTCACACTTCTCTGTTTTCTTAATGACATTCAAATCAGCATTGAAAAAAGGCGCAAGTTTAAGTTTGTTCCACCTGAGCGAGGTAAGGATGACAGCAGTGATGTAGTCTACGGCGACACGGATATCACCTATTTTTGAGATCTACAAATCAAATCAAATCAAATTTTGTTTGTCACATGCCCCGAATACAACCTTACCGTGAAGTACTTACTTACAAGCCCTTAACCAACAATGCAGTTCAAGAAATAGAGAAGAAAATAATTACAAAATAAACTAGTCAATAATTTTTAAAA
Organism: Salvelinus fontinalis; assembly: GCF_029448725.1. Taxonomy (NCBI): domain Eukaryota; kingdom Metazoa; phylum Chordata; class Actinopteri; order Salmoniformes; family Salmonidae; genus Salvelinus; species Salvelinus fontinalis. Next base: position 20,470,190 of record NC_074673.1, on the reverse strand, counting down.
AAAGTAACACAAGAGAATGACATAACAATTACGAGGCTATTTACAAGGGGTACCGGTACCGAGTCAACATGCGGGGGTACAGATTAGTCGAGGTCGTTTGTAAAGTGACTATGCATAGATAATAAACAGCGAGTAGCAGCAGTGTTTAAACAAAGGGGAAGGGGGCGGCCCGTCAGGAAGTCCAGGACCCAGGGCCTCAAGCTTAAGGATGAGCTTGAAGGGTACTATGGTGTTGAATGCTGAGCCATAGTCAATGAACAGCATTCTTACATAGGTATTCTTCTTGTCCAGTTGGGATAGGGCAGTGTGCAGTGTGATGGCCATTGCATTGTCTGTGGACCTATTGGGGGGGTAAGCAAATTGAAGTGGGTCTAGGGTGACAGGTAAGGTGGAGGTGATATGATCCTAGACTAGTCTCTCAAAGCACTTCATGATGACAGAAGTGAGTGCTACGGGACGATAGTCATTTAGTTCAGTTACCTTAGCCTTCTTGGGTACAGGAACAATGGTGGCCATCTTGAAGCATGTGGGGACAGCAGACTGGGATAGGGAGAGATTGAATATGTCTGTAAACACACCAATAACACAATAAACACACACAATAAATGCAGCCTCAGGATATATGGTTTCCAGTTTGCATAAAGTCCAGTGAAGTTCCTTGAGGGCCGTCGTGGTATCGACTTGAAGGGGGATTTACACGGCTGTGACAATAACCAAAGAGAATTCTCTTGGGCGATAATACTGTCAGCATTTGATTGTGAGGAATTCTATGTCAGGTGAACAAAAGGACTTGAGTTCCTGTATGTTGTTACATTTGCACCATGAGTCATTAATCATGAAACATACACCCCCGCCCTTCTTCTTCCTGGAGAGTTGTTTATTCCCGTCGGTGCAACGCACTGAGAATCCAAATGGTTGTACTGACTCTGACAACATATCCCGAGAGAGCCATGTTTCCCTGAAACAGAGTATGTTACAATCCCTGATGTCTCTCTGGAAAGCAACCGTTGCCCTGATTTTGTCGACCTTGTTATCTAGGGACCGGACATAAGCGAGTAATATACTCAAAAGTGGTGGGTGGTGTGCATGCCTCTGAAGTCTGATCAGAAGCCCGCTCCAGTCTCCCTCTTCTCCGGTGGCGTTGTTTTGGGTCGGACTCTGGAATCAGTTCAAATACCCTGGGGGGTACGGACAAAGGATGCGCTACGGGAAAGTCATATTCCTGTTCGTAGTGCTGGTAAGTTGATGTCGCTCTGATATTCAATAGTTCTCCCCGGCTGTATGTAATAACACTTAAGATTTTCTGTGTTAACAATGTAAGAAATAATACATAAAAAAAACAAAATACTACAACGTTTCCTAAGGACTAGAAGCGAGGCAGCCCTTTCTGTCGGCGCCATCTTGCCATTAAATAGTCTGGGTGGCCATTTGATTATTTGTTCAGCAGTCTTATGGCTTGGGGGTAGAAGCTGTTAAGGAGCCTTTTGGTCCTAGACTTGGCGCTCCGGTACCGCTTGCCATAGAATAGTCTAGCACTTGGGTGACTGGAGTCTATGACAATATTTTGGGTCTTACTCTGACACTGCCTAGTATATAGGTCCTGGATGTCAGGAAGCTTGTCCCCAGTGATGTACTGGGCCGTACGCATTACCCTCTGTATTGCCTTATGGTCAGATGCCGAGCAGTTGCCATACTAGGCAGTATGCAACCAGTCAGGATGCTCTCGATGGTGCAGCTGCAGAACTTTTTGAGGATCTGGGGACCCATGCCAACTCTTTTCATTCTCCTGAGGAGGAAAAGATGTTGTCGTGCCCTCTTCACAACTGTCTTGGTGTGTTTGGACCATGATAGTTCGTTGGTGATGTGGACACCAAAGAACTTGAAATTCTTGACCCGCTCCACTACAGCTTCGTCGATGTTAATGGGGGCATGTTGATGCGAATCATACTGCTGCTCTCTCATTTATCTATTTGTGCCTTACGGATTGTGGTTGTTGTGGATGACTATTCACAAATCTAAATGTGTATTTGTTCCCAATAATGGTTGAAATCAAGAAGTTTAAGCTGCCTATCAATCAATGTTTTTGAAATCAGTGGACAGCCAGTGAAAAATGCGCTCTGGCAACAGCTACATAGTGCGGATCCCAGCCTATGGAATAACAGTGGGGCTTTTAGTGCTCAATATAATTCATGCTGATAAAAAATATATTTATCCATGGGCCTAATGAACACATGCACAAACTCGCAGACTTTTGATAGACTTAAAGGGGCAATATGTAGTTGCTACATCCATTTCTGGAGTTATAAATTATATATATTTATATATGTACATATATATACAGTACCAGTCAAAAGTTTGGGCTCTCGTAGAATGTGACAGTTGAACTAAGCTCATGAGGCATTTATAAGTTACTTTCCTCAAGAATCAATGGATATGAATACAGTACCAGTCAAAAGTTTGGACACACCTACTCATTCCAGGGCTTTTCTTAATAATATATTTTTTTACATTGTGGAATAACAGTGGAGACATCAAAACTATGAAATAACACATATGGAATCAGGTAGTAACCAAAAAAAGTGTTAAACAAATCCAAATTACTTTATATTTGAGATTCTTCAAAGTAGCCACCCTTTGCCTTGATGACAGCTTTGCACACTCTTGGAATTCTCTCAACCAGCTACATGAGCTAGTCACCTGGAATGCATTTCAATTAACAGGTGTGCCTTGTTAAAAGTTCATTTGTGGAATTTCTTTCCTTCTTGATGCATTTGAGCCAATCAGTTGTGTTAGGGGTGGTATACTGAAGATAGCCCTATTTGTCACGGATGCCTCCGGAACTGTCATTACGCACACCTGATCCCTATTCCCATTTGATTAGTAATTGTATAAGTGTGCCCTTTGTTCACCATTGTCCTGTCGATTATTGTTACAATGTCTATTGGTTTGTGCGAGTATTTGTGCTATGTTGTTTTAGCTTTTGTGCCACGTATATTGTGCAGATGATTACGGGTCTCGTCCCGTGTGATAAACATTGTGTGACTGTGTATTTATTTGAGGTACTCCTCGCTCTTTTGTTTGGGTTTCTACCCAGTGTTTTGTATGCGTGTTTGTTTAGTCTTCATCCCCGTGCCATTACACGGCACGCTGTAATTTGGGAAATAAAAACCCCTATTACGCATTCCTGTGCCTGTCTCCCGATCCTTCATACCGACGTGACACTATTTGGTAAAAGACCAAGTCCATATTATGGCAAGAACAGCTCAAATCAGCAAAGAGAAATGACAGTCCATCATTACTATAAGACATGAAGGTCAGTCAATCCGGAAAATGTCAATAACTTCATAAGTTTATTCAAGTGCAGTCGCAAAAACCATCAAGCGCTATGATAAAACTGGCTTTAATGAGAACCGCCAAAAGAAAGGAAGACCCAGAGTTACCTCTGCTGCAGAGGTTCATTAGAGTTACCAGCTTCAGATTGCTGCCCAAATAAATGCTTCACGGAGTTCAAGTAACACACACATCTCAACATCAACTGTTCAGAGGAGACTGTGTGAATCCAGCCTTCATGGTCGAATTGTTATTATTATGGCTGCAATCCCGTTATCGGGATGATATGACAACAGCCAGTGAAAGTGCAGGGGGCCAAATTCAAACAACAGAAATCTCATAATTAAAATTCCTCAAACATACATGTATCTTATACCATTTTAAAGGTAATCTTGTTGTTAATCACACCAAAGTGTCCGATTTCATATAGGCTTTGCAGCGAAAGCACCACAAACGATTATGTTAGGTCACCGCAAAATCACAGAAAAACACAGCCATTTTTCCAGCCAGACAGGAGTCGCAAAAAGCAGAAATAGAGATAAAATGAATCACTAACCTTTGATGATCTTCATCAGATGACACTCATAGGACTTCATGTTACACAATACATATATATTTTGTTCGATAAAGTTCATATTTATATCCAAAAACCTCAGTTTACATTGGCGCCATGTTCAGAAATGCCTTCAAAATATCCGGAGAAATTGCAGAGAGCCACGTCAAATAACATAAATACTCATCATAAACTTTGATGAAAGATACATGTTTTACATAGAATTAAAGATACACTTGTTCTTAATGCAACCGCTGTGTCAGATTTCAAAAAGCTTTACGGCAAAAGCACAATATTCAATAATCTAAGAACAGCGTTCAGCCACAAAAGGAAGCCATACAGTTACCCGCCAAATTGTGCAGTCAACAAAACTCATAAAAAGCATTATAAATCTTCACTTACCTTTGCTGATCTTCGTCGGAATGCACTCCCAGGACTCCCACTTCCACAAGAAATGTTTGTTTTGTTCGGTAATGTCCATCATTTATGTCCAAATAGCTATTTTTGTTAGCGTGTTTGGTAAACAAATCCAAAGTCAGGAAGCGCATTCACTAAAAGCAGACGAAATGTCAAAAAGTTCCATAACAGTCAGTAGGAACATGTCAAGCGATGTATTGACTCAATCTTTAGAATGTTTTTAACATAAATCTTCAGTAACGTTCCAACCGAACATTACATTGACTTCAGATGTGCGATGGAACAGAGCTCCCTCTCATGTGAACACGCATGGTCGGAGCATGGTGAGGTCATGATAGACCTGACTCATTCCTGTCTCCTTCGGCCCCACTTCACAGTAGAGGCATCAGACAAGGTTCTACAGACCGTTGACATCTAGTGGAAGCCGTAGGAAGTGCAAACTCATCCATATCCCACTGTGTATTCAATAGGGGCTTGGTTGAAAATCGACCAACCTCAGAATTCCCACTTCCTGTTTGGATTTATTCTCAGGTTTTTGCCTGCCATATGAGTTATGTTATACTCACAGACAGCATTCAAACAGTTTTAGAAACTTCAGAGTGTTTTCTGTCCAATACGAATAATACTATGCATGTATTAGCAACTGGGACTGAGGAGCAGGCAGTTTACTCTGGGCACCTCTGGGCACCTTTCATCCAAGCTACTCAATATTGCCCCTGCAGCCATAAGAAGTTTTAAGAGGAAAGTAATCTAAAAGTAACGGAATGTAATCTGGGTAATCTTAAAGTTCCATTACTGATTACAATTTTGGACAGGTAACTAGTAACTGTAACGGATTACATTTCGAAAGTAACCTACCCAACCTTGGTGACAATAAAAACATTTCTTTATACTATTGTGTTTTTGCGGACATGACTGTAGTATATTACAGTATTGTAGTGTTTTTGCAGATACGACTCTACTATACTGTAGTATCACTGTTGTGTTTTTGCAGACCTTACATCAGTATTCACTGTAGTGTTTTTGCGGACATGACTGTAGTATACTATATTATTCACTGTAGTGTTTTTGCTAACTTTACTGTAGTATTCACTGTAATGTTTTTGAGAACATGGCTATAGTATACTATAGTATTCACTGTTGTGTTTTTGCAGACTTCTCTATATTAGTCAACATAGTGTTTTGCACCCTCGACTGTAGTATATTGTAGTAACACCTGCTGACTAGGCTTAGCTAAAATGGCACAACTACCAGACTATGCCAGTTACTGTTTAATGAGAGGAACAACTGAATCAGAACACAAGACACATAGGTTTGTGACAGGCCACCTATTGAGTTGGGTCAGTTCTGAGCAATGCAACGGACCAGAAAACACCTTTCAAAAATATATACATTTTTATTACAATTGTAACATTAACATTAATAACATTACATTTTTATAACAATTGTAACATTAAATGTGAGATGCAGGTTCTAGGCCGATTAAAGGGAAACAGTACAGAGGCAGATATAAAGAACAAGATCAGTTTATTAAAGTTATAGGATTAGGTTTGCTTGTTTGACACAGATAAATAACACAAACAATTATAAATATGTGTTTCCCTGGCAACCATATTAGGGGAGGACATGCAGGACATATAAAATCACTACAACATAAAGTAAGCACTACATGATCGAGGGATACTACAGTGTGTAGTATAGTATTCCCCAGTACACAACAACATTATAAAGCAAGCACTGCACAATCAAGGTATACTACAGTGTGGAGTATAGGATTCTACAATATACTACAGTTTACTACAGAATTATATAGTACAGTTGAAGTCGGAAGTTTACATACACTTATGTTCGAGTCATTAAAACTCGTTTTTCAACCACTCCACAAATTTCTGGTTAACAAACTATAGTTTTGGCAAGTCGGTTAGGACATCTACTTTGTGCATGACACAAGTAAATTTTCCAACAGTTGTTTACAGACAGATTATTTGACTTATAATTCACTGTATCACAATTCCAGTTGGTCAGAAGTTTACATACACTAAGTTGACTATGCCTTTAAACAGCTTGGAAAATTCCAGAAATGATGCCATGGCTTTAGAAGCTTCAGATAGGCTAATTGACATAATTTGAGTCAATTGGAGGCGTATCTGTGGATGTATTTCAAGGTCTACCTTCAAACTCAGTGCCTCTTTGCTTGACATCATGGGAAAATCAAAAGAAATCATCCAGGACCCCAGAAAAACAAATGGTAGACCTCCACAAGTCTGGTTCATCCTTGGGAGCAATTTCCAAACGCCTGAAGGTACCACGCTCATCTGTACAAACAATAGTATGCAAGTATAAACACCATGGGACCACGCAGCCGTCATACCGCTCAGGAAGGAGTCGCATTTTGTCTCCTAGAGATGAACGTACTTTGGTGTGAAAAGTGCAAATCAATCCCAGAACAACAGCAAAGGACCTTGTGAAGATGCTGGAGGAAACAGGTACAAAAGTATCTATATCCACAGTAAAACGAGTCCTATATCGACATAACCTGAAAGGCCGCTCAGCATGGAAGAAGCCACTGCTTCAAAACCGCCATAAAAAAGCCAGACTAAGGTTTGCAACTGCACATGGGGACAAAGATGGTACTTTTTGGAGAAATGTCCTCTGGTCTGATGAAACAAAAATAGAACTGTTTGGCCATAATGACCATCGTTATGTTTGGAGGAAAAAAGAGAGACTTACAAGCCGAAGAACACAATCCCATCTGTGAAGCACGGGGGTGGCAGCATCATGTTGTGGGGGTGCTTTGCTGCAGGAGGGACTGGTGCACTTGACAAAATAGATGGCATCATGAGGAAGAAAAAATATGTGGATATATTGAAGCAACATCTCAAGACATCAGTCAGGAAGTTAAAGCTTTGTCACAAATGGGTCTTCCAAATGGACAATGACCCCAAGCATTCTTCAAAAGTTGTGTCAAAATGGCTTAAGGATAACAAAGTCAAACTATTGGAGTGGCCTCAAAAAGCCCTGACCTCAATTCTATAGAAAATTTGTGGGCAGAACTGAAAAAGCGTGTGCGAGCAAGGAGGCCTACAAATCTGACTCAGTTACACCAGCTCTGTCAGGAGGAATTGGCCAAAATTCACCCAACGTGTTGTGGGAAGCTTGTGGAAGACTACCCGAAACATTTGACCCAAGTTAAACAATTTAAAGGCAATGCTACCAAATACTAATTGAGTGTATGTAAACTTCTGACCCACTGGGAATGTGATGAAATAAAAAAGCTGAAATAAATCATTCTCTCTACTATTATTCTGACATTTCACATTCTTAAAATAAACTGGTGATCCTAACTGACCTAAGAAAGGGAATTTTTACTAGGATTAAATGTCAGGAAATGTGAACAACTGAGTTTAAATGTATTTGGCTAAGGTGTATGTAAACTTCCGACTTTTGTAATTTGTAGTATTTTGTTGATGTCGGCTGGCATGCCAGCAGCAAGTGTTCCACATCGTAATTAATGTAGGGCGGAGTTTCCAATTAAGCTATGTATAGAGGTTGACTGTTTTGGTTTGTTCAGGGCATCTCTTTACCATTGTAGAAGATGGCGTGTCTTTGGAGGATGGAAGTGGTGACCCTGGTTTAGACCAAACTGTAAGAGGAGAAAATTGTAAGTACCGGCATATGTTTATGGCAAATGCACCCATCGTTCCGCTAAGCTTCTCCATTGCTGTAGATCTGTGTGTCATTATTGCTTTGCCAGAATGTCCCTTTTTATTGATTTAAATCTATGATGTGAAATAACCTATAAATACCTATACGAGGTGTTTGTTGTCAGTAGAAATTGTGTTCCCTGTGTGGCTTATTCCTAAAAGGTTCAACAAGTCAAAAAGCTAATAAGTCTGGCTGCACATCTGGCTGGCTGACTTACTGCAAATTAAGAAATTATGTGACTAAACTTAACAAAAAGAAGAATAAACTGTATTATGAAGCCAAGATCAATGATATACTTTAAATGAAATTATGGGCAGAAAGACAAATTAAACTCCATCTTTCATCAAATCAGATGGCTTATTCATCACAAAACCATTTGATGTTGCCAATTATTTTAATGATTACGTCATTAAAAACTTATGCAGGAAATTCCAACAACAAACACTGAGCCATTGTACTCATGCATAAAAAACTAATAATAAAAGAAAAGCATTGTAAGTTTTAAATTTTGTAAAGTTATCGAGGGAGAGGTGAAAAAAATCCATATCGATCAATAATGGCAAACTTCCTTGCATTGACAACTTAGATGGAAAGCTAATGAGGATGGTAGCTGACTCTATAGACACTTTTATCTGTCATACTGTATCTTTAATCTGAGCCTAGAGGAAAGTCTTTGTTCTCAGGCCTGGAGGGAAGCCAAAGTCATTCCTCTACTCAAGAGTGGTAAAGCGGCCTTTACTGGTTCTAACAGCAGACCTATCAGCTTGCTGCCAGCTCTCATCAAACTTTTGGGAAAATTTGTGTTTGATCAAATACAATGCTATTTCTATGTAAACAAATTACAACAGACTTTCAGCATGCTTATAGAGAAGAGCACTCAACATGTACTGCACTGACACAAATGATGATTGGTTGAAATAAATTGAGAATAAGAAGATTGTGGGAGCTGTACTGTTAGATTTCAGTACAGCCTTTGATATTATTGACCATAACCTGTTGTTGAGAAAACGTATGTGTTCTGGCTTTCCAACCTCTTACCACTAGGCAGGTAGTCTAGTGGTTAGAGCTTTGGGCCAGTAACCAAGGCAGTTAAAACCTTTGGGCCAGTAACCAAGGCAGTTAAAACCTCACTAGGGTATGTGGGACGGTAGCGTCCCACCTCGTCAACAGCCAGTGAAACTCCAGGCCGCCAAATTCAAAACAACAGAAATCCCATAATTTAAATTCCTCAAACATACAAGTATTTTACACCATTTTAAAGATACACTTGTTGTAAATCCAGCCAACGTGTCCGATTTCAAGAAGGTTTTACGACGAAAGCACACCAAACGATTATGTTAGGTTAGAGCCAAGTCACAGAAAAAGACAGCCATTTTTCCAGCCAGAGAGGAGTAACAAAAAGCAGAAATAGAGATAAAATTAATCACTAACCTTTGATGATCTTCATCAGATGACACTCATAGGACTTGTATGTTTTGTATGTTTTGTTCGGTAAAGGTCATATTTATATCCAAAAATCTGAGTTTAGGCGGGACGCTACTACTATAAAAATTACTATAAAAATCTAACTTTCATTAAATCACACATGATACAAAATTAAAGCTACACTGGTTGTGAATCCAGCCAACATGTCAGAATTCAAATAGGCTTTTCGGCGAAAGCAAACGATGCTATTATCTGAGGATAGCACCATTGTAAACAAAGAGAGAGAAGCATATTTCAACCCTGCAGGTGCGACACAAAACGCAGAAATAAAAATATAATTCATGCCTTACCTTTGACGAGCTTCTGTTGTTGGCACTCCAATATGTCCCATAAACATCACAAATGGTCCTTTTGTTCCATTAATTCCGTCGATATATATCCAAAATGTCCATTTATTTGGCGCGTTTGATCCAGAAAAACACTGGTTCCAAATTGTGAAACGTGACTACAAAATATCTCAAAGGTTACCTGTAAACTTTGCCAAAAAATTTCAAACTACTTTTGTAATACAACTTTATGTATTTTTTAACGTAAATAATCGATCAAATTGAAGACGGGATGATCTGTGTTCAATACAGGATTAAAACCAACTGTAGCTAGCTTTCTGGTCATGCGCTTCTAACAAACAGGACACTTCGAATGACCCTCCTTCAAGATGGCCGTACTTCTTCATTACACAAAGGAATAACCTCAACCAATTTCTAAAGATTGTTGACATCCAGTGGAAGCGGTAGGAACTGCAAGAAGGTCCCTTAGAAATCTGGTTTCCGAATGAAAACTCATTGAAAAGAGAGTGACCTCAAAAAAACAAAATCTGAATGGTTTGTCCTCGGGGTTTCGCCTGCTAAATAAGTTCTGTTATACTCACAGACATGATTCAAACAGTTTTAGAAACTTCAGAGTGTTTTCTATCCAAATATACTAATAATATGCATATCTTAGCTTCCGGGGGTGAGTAGCTGGCAGTTTAATTTGGGCATGCTTTTCATCTAAACTTCCGAATGCTGCCTCTACCCAAGTTAACCCACTGTTCCCTGGTAGGATGTTATTGTAAATAATAATTTGTTCTTAACTGACTTGCCTAGTTAAATAAAGGTTCAATGAAATATTGTGTACTGCCATATTGTGGATTCAGAGCTATCTAGCTACTAGAACTCAGAGGGTTTTCTTTAATGGAAGCTTATCTAATATCAAACATGTAAAGTGTGGTGTACTGTAGGGCAGCTCTCTAGGCCCTCTACTCTTTTCTATTTTTACCAATGACCTGCCACTGGCATTAAACAAAACATGTGTGTCCATGTATATTGATGATTCAACCATATACGCATCAGTAACCACAGCTAATGAAGTCACTGAAACACTTAACCAAGTGCTGCAGTCAGTTTTGGAATGGATGGCCAGTAATAAACTGGTTCTGAACATCTCTAAAACTAAGAGCATTGTATTTGGTACAATTCATTCCCTATGTTGTAGACCTCAGCTGAATATGGTAATGAATGGTGTGGCTGTTGAATAAGTTGAGGAGACTAAATTACTTGGTGTTACCTTTGATTGTAAACTGTCATGCACAACACATATAGACACATAATGGTTGTACAGATGTGGAGAGATCTGTCTGTAATAAAGAGATGCTCTGCTTTTTTGACATCACGCTCCACAAAGCAAGTCCAGTAGGTTCTAGTTTTATCTTATCTTGATTATTGTCTAGTCATGTAGTCAAGTGCTGCAAAGAAAGACCTAGTTAAGCTGCAGCTGGCCCAGACCAGAGCGGCACTTCTTGCTCTTCATTGTAATCACTTCTGGTTTTTACAAGAAACATTCATGTGTTGGAAATTCCAAATTGTTTTCATAGTCAACTTACACACAGCACTGACACATATACTTACCACATCAGACATGCCACCAGGGGTATTTTCCCAGTTCACAGGTCCAGACCAAATTCAAGGAGACGTACAGTGTTATAAAGAGCAATGAGCACATGGAACTCACTTCCATCTTATATTGCGCAAGTGAACAGCAAACCTGGATTCAAAAAACAAATAAAGCAACACCTCACGGCACAACGCCTCTCCCCCATGTGACCTACTTGTTGTGTGTATGTACTGACATGTATGTGTAACTGATAGATGCACACACACACACTACATGTTAATGTTTTTAAATATATGGAAATTATAAAAACATTTGTCTGTAATCTCTTTTTTGTTGTGTAAGACTAGCTGTTGCCATGGGGATCCTAATCAATCACATCAAACTTTTTGTCTGATTGGCTACTCTGCTAATCATAGACTTGTCTGATTGGCTACTCTGCTAATCACAAGCTTGTCTGATTGTCAGGGAACCCATGTCTGGAGGGCCAGGATGTGTTTTCCACAGTCAAAGAGAACAGCATGATAGGAGAACTCATCGCTGAGCTCAACACTGAGCTGACAGCCAATGATGTTGTCTGGAGCCTAACTGGGGAGGACGCTGATTGGTTCTTCCTAGAAAGGCGGAGCATCAGACTCAATGCACCATTGGATAGAGTTCTGGACCGGGAGGTAAAAACGTTATCACAACTTTGTCACAATGATGACAGGGTTCTGTCTTGGTTTAGTTGACTCAAAGAACAACTCTCAGCAGGGTCATGTGCAGATATGAAGCATTATATATGTTGTGTGTGTGTCTGTGTGTGTGTCTCAGGTGCAGGGCCCAGTCCTGATGGCAGCGTTGACCTGCTATGAGGAGGACACTGTGCAGGTAGAGACTGTACATATCTGGAAATACACTGCTCAAAAAAATAAAGGGAACACTTAAACAACACAATGTAACTCCAAGTCAATCACACTTCTGTGAAATCAAACTGTCCACTTAGGAAGCAACACTGATTGACAATAAATTTCACATGCTGTTGTGCAAATGGAATAGACAAAAGGTGGAAATTATAGGCAATTAGCAAGATACCCCCAATAAAGGAGTGGTTCTGCAGGTGGTGACCACAGACCACTTCTCAGTTCCTATGCTTCCTGGCTGATGTTTTGGTCACTTTTGAATGCTGGCGGTGCTCTCACTCTAGTGGAAGCACGAGACGGAGTCTACAACCCACACAAGTGGCTCAGGTAGTGCAGCTCATCCAGGATGGCACATCAATGCGAGCTGTGGCAAGAAGGTTTGCTGTGTCTGTCAGCGTAGTGTCCAGAGCATGGAGGCGCTACCAGGAGAGAGGCCAGTACATCAGGAGACGTGGAGGAGGCCGTAGGAGGGCAACAACCCAGCAGCAGGACCGCTACCTCCGCCTTTGAGCAGGAGGAGCACTGCCAGAGCCCTGCAAAATGACCTCCAGCAGGCCACAAATGTGCATGTGTCTGCTCAAACGGTCAGAAACAGTCTCCATGAGGGTGGTATGAGGGCCCGACGTCCACAGGTGGGGGTTGTGCTTACAGCCCAACACCGTGCAGGACGTTTGGCATTTGCCAGAGAACACCAAGATTGGCAAATTCGCCACTGGCGCCCTGTGCTCTTCGCAGATGAAAGCAGTTTCACACTGAGCACATGAGCACATGTGACAGACGTGACAGAGTCCGGAGACGCCGTGGAGAACATTCTGCTGCCTGCAACATCCTCCAGCATGACCGTTTGGCGGTGGGTCAGTCATGGTGTAGGGGTGGCCTTTCTTTGTGGGGCCGCACAGCCCTCCATGTGCTCGCCAGAGGTAGCCTGACTGCCATTAGGTACCGAGATGAGATCCTCAGAGCCCTTGTGAGACCATATGCTGACACATGCACATTTGTGGCCTGCTGGAGGTCCTTTTGCAGGGCTCTGGCAGTGCTCCTCCTGCTCAAAGGCGGAGGTAGCGGTCCTGCTGCTGGGTTGTTGCCCTCCTACGGCCTCCTCGACGTCTCCTGATGTACTGGCCTGTCTCCTGGTAGCGCCTCCATGCTCTGGACACTACGCTGACAGACACAGCAAACCTTCTTGCCACAGCTCGCATTGATGTGCCATCCTGGATGAGCTGCACTACCTGAGCCACTTGTGTGGGTTGTAGACTCCGTCTCGTGCTACCACTAGAGTGAGAGCACCGCCAGCATTCAAAAGTGACCAAAACATCAGCCAGGAAGCATAGGAACTGAGAAGTGGTCTGTGGTCACCACCTGCAGAATCACTCCTTTATTTGGGGGTGTCTTGCTAATTGCCTATAATTTCCACCTTTTGTCTATTCCATTTGCACAACAGCATGTGAAATTTATTGTCAATCAGTGTTGCTTCCTAAGTGGACAGTTTGATTTCACAGAAGTGTGATTGACTTGGAGTTACATTGTGTTGTTTAAGTGTTCCCTTTATTTTTTTGAGCAGTGTATATTTGTCCTTTATACCAAAGTGGTATTACTATGGATCCAAAACTTCTATATGTTTGAGTGTGTGTGTGTGTGTGTGTTTCAGAGTGAGTACAGGATCATGGTGGAGATTCTGAATGAGAATGATAACACTCCTGAGTTTGTGGAGAGCACCATACAGCCTCGCAGCATTAGTGAGGTAAGTAGGCTACACTACATACATACTCACGTACGCACACATTAACAGTACACACACACACACACACACAAGTACAGACATAAACTGAAGCCGATTATTGCATGATGTCCATGTCTAGCTGGCTGAGGTGAAGACAGTGGTGTTTACAGTCCAGGCCACAGATGCAGATGGCGACACCATAATGTACTCCATCGACCAGACCTCGGTACTGTATCAATAAAGTTTTATACATAAATAAATACCAGATCTCCTTACTGTATCAAATAAAATAAAAATACTTCTGCATTGAAATGAGTGTGTACAGTATTTGTGTGTGGTCTCTGTTCCAGCCTGATGCTGCCTACTTCAGAGTGGATCTCCCTAATAGTGGAGAGGTGATACTGGCCAAGCCTCTGGACTACGAGACCAAAACACAACTGAAGATCACCATATATGCTTCGGTACCCTAAATGCACCTAGCCTATAGTTACAGAAAGAACTTGGCTGTGCCTACCATCTGCTTGATATATTTTGTGAATAATGCACACCTTTAACCAATCAGATTGCATGACTGGAACTAATATCTCAGTCGGATATATGGTCTGTGTGTGTGTGTGTGTGTGTGTGTGTGTGTGTGTGTGTGTGTGTGTGTAGGAGATGAACACTGTGGAGAAGTTCAACACCAGTGCCATCCTGACCGTGAATATCTTGGACGGAGATGACCAGTACCCACAATTCCTCCCGTGCACGCCCCCCTCTAACGACCAATCGAATCGTGTCTGCACCAACCCCGTCTACACGGTTAACATCACAGAAGGCGAACAGGTTAGTGCCCAGGGTTAGGTGTTGGTGGTAGGTGTTAGGGGTTAGGGACTGATGTATTGTGTTAATGTTGTCTCTGTTATAGGACATTCTTCTGGACTTCTCTCCTGGGCCGATCAATGCTGTGGATGGAGACAGAGGCCTCCACTCACCTCTCAGCTATAGCATCCTGTCGGGTACAACACACTCACACAAACCACCATCGTTTATCTTTAGAATGAAATGCAACGTATTATTGGGAGTTGATAAACAGTATAGTTTACAGGGCTACCAATTACTTCACACTGG
The DNA here is from genome assembly GCF_029448725.1 of Salvelinus fontinalis. NCBI lineage: Eukaryota > Metazoa > Chordata > Actinopteri > Salmoniformes > Salmonidae > Salvelinus > Salvelinus fontinalis. The sequence continues at coordinate 20,455,099 of NC_074673.1, read as the reverse complement.
AAACAGTTAAGCTAAACTAAACCTACTCTTAAGAAAAATATAGTTTATGTCAGGACCCGGTGAGAGAAAGTCACTAATAGTTGGCAGAACCCAGAAGATGAGGCAGACTCAGCAGTACTAGAGATAATGATTTAATAAAAGGACAAGATCTTCAGGCAAAGAATATAAATCCACCACGTCCAAAATAAAGCCAGGAGGCACAAAATGGATATCCTCCAAAATACAAAGAAACTCCGCAAAGTGGTAAAAACAGCAGGGAAAAACAAACCTCAAAAGACTACTCAAAAATACACAAGAACTAAACCAGAGAACCTCTGGAAAATCCAATAATAGAACTATATGTTTCACACAAAAAGGCTTGGGCTGGGGCTGGGTGCTAACATACAAACACTGAGCAAAGAACTGAGGAACACACAGGGTTTAAATACTAACAAGGGAACGACACACAGGTGCAAACAATAAAAGAGCAAGGAAAAAACAAAAGGTTCAAAAAAGGTGCAATGGGGACATCTAGTGACAAAAACCAGAACAGTTCTGGCCAAAACCTGACAGAATCCCCCTCCTAGGAACGGCTCCTGACGTTCCTTCCAGCCTTCTCAGGGTGGAGGGCCCTGAACTGACGAATGAGGTCAGGGTCCAGTATGTCCTTGGCAGGAACCCAGGAGCGCTCCTCGGGACCGTAGCCTTCCCAGTCCACCAGATACTGCCTGGACCGCTGCACCCGGCGGGAATCCAGTATCCGGTGGACGGTATAAGCCGACTGGCCTCCGATGACACGGGGCGGAGGGGGAGGTCTGCCTGCCGGGATAAGGGGAGAAAAAACAACAGGTTTTAATAAAGAAATGTGAAATGTTGGATTGATCTTAAGGGATCTGGGTAAGTGCAGGCGAAAAGTAACGGGATTGACTCTCCTGGCAATCTTAAAGGGACCGATGAATCTCTGGGACAGCTTGCGAGACTCCACCCGTAGCGGTAAGTCTTTTGTTGAGAGCCATACTCTCTGGCCGGGGTACAGGGTAGGACCGGGACGGCGACGTCTGTTGGCTTGTCGCTGGTACTGCTGTGAGGCACGCAGAAGATTAAGACGGGCCTTCTTCCACGTAAGCCGACAGCGTCTGATGAACCTCAAGGCTGAAGGCACTCTGACTTCTGCCTCCTGGTCCGGGAACAATAGCGGAGCATAGCCAAACTGACACTCGTGCGGGGACATACCAGTGGAGGAGGAGCACAAGGTGTTGTGCGCGTACTCGGCCCAAACAATGAAGGATGACCATGTGGATGGGTTGTTGGAGACCATACATCTGAGGGTGGTTTCCAGCTCTTAATTCATCCTCTCAGTTTGGCCGTTGGACTCCGGATGGTACCCTGAAGAAAGACTGGCCGTAGCCCCTATGAGTTGGAAGAAGGCCTTCCAAAACCTAGAGGCGAACTGTGGACCTCTGTCGGAAACCATATCTTGCGGAATGCCAAAGACTCGGAACACATGGTTAATCACCAACTCAGCCGTTTCCTTGGCAGAAGGTAATTTGGTCAAGGGAACAAACCTGGCCGCCTTAGAAAACCTGTCGATGATGACTAGGATAGTAGTATTACCATGGGACGGAGGAAGACCAGTAATAAAGTCCAACGAGATATGGGACCAGGGTCGGTGGGGAATAGATAAAGGGTGAAGGAGTCCTTGAGGGCGGAGGTGAGAAGATTTGCCCTGGCAGCACACGGAACAGGCCTTGACGAAAGTGGCAACCTCTTCTTTTATGGTGGGCCACCAGAACTTACGCTGGGTGAACTCCAAGGTGCGACCTACGCCCGGGTGACAGGTGAGGCGAGAGGAGTGCCCCCACAGAAGGACTTGGGACCTTGCTGCCTTGGGAACAAACAACCGATTGGCAGGACCTCCTCCAGGACCCGGTTCGATGGCTTGAGCTTGTTTCACGGTATCCTCCACTTGCCACGAGATCTGAGCCACGATCTTAGCGGCAGGAAGGACAGTCATGTCAGTATCTTCTCGAATGGCAGGAGAGTAGATTCGTGACAAGGCGTCCGGTTTAAGATTCTTCGACCCGGGTCTATAGGTGAGGATAAACTGGAATCGGCTGAAGAAAAGAGACCATCGAGCTTGTCTGGAGTTCAACCGCTTCGCCTGCTGGATATACTCCAGATTTTTGTGGTCCGTAAGCACTTGAAATGGTTGAGAAGCCCCCTCGAGCCAGTGTCTCCATTCCTTCAATGCCATCTTAACCGCTAGGAGTTCACGATCCCCCACATCGTAATTCCTCTCGGCCGGGGTAAGCCGGTGAGAGAAGAAGGCGCAAGGATGAAGCCTCTTGTCTTCACCCCTCTGAGACAGGACAGCTCCAACACCAACCTCTGATGCCTCTACCTCCACCACAAAAGGTTCATCCGCCGTCGGTAGTGTCAGGATGGGAGCAGAGAGGATGCGCTGCTTGAGTCCTTGGAAGGCCGTCTCAGCTTCTCTTCCCCACAGAAACCTTGTGTTGCCACCCTTGGTTACAGCTGAGAGAGGGGCTGCCACCGAGCTGAAGTTCTTGATGAACTTGCGGTAAAAGTTGGTGAAGCCCAGGAAACGCTGAACTTCCTTAACGGACTTGGGGGTGGGCCAATCCGCTACCGCCCCTACCTTCTTGGGGTCCATCTGGATCCGACCGGGTTCCACTACAAATCCCAGGAATTGTACTCGAGAGGAATGGAATTCACACTTTTCCGGCTTAACGTACAAATGGCTGTCTAGGAGGCGTTTGAGCACTTGTCTGACATGCTTAGTGTGTTCTTGAAGGGAGCTCGAAAAGATGAGGATGTCATCCAAGTAAACAAACACGAAAATGTTAAGCATATCCCTAAGCACATCGTTTATGAGCGCTTGGAACACAGCCGGGGCGTTGGTCAGGCCGAAGGGCATCACCAAGTATTCGTAGTGACCAGTAGGCGTGTTGAAAGCGGTCTTCCACTCGTCACCGGGTTTGATCCGCACAAGATGGTATGCGTTCCGTAGGTCAAGCTTAGTGAAGACCACTGCTTCCTGGAGCAGCTCAAAGGCTGTGGCCATAAGGGGTAGCGGGTAGCGGTTACGGACGGTTATGGCATTAAGTCCCCGGTAGTCGATGCAAGGACGTAATCCACCGTCTTTTTTGGCCACAAAGAAAAACCCTGCTCCTGCCGGCGAGGTGGATGGACGCATGAGGCCTGCTGCCAGAGCGTCCTTGATGTAGGTATCCATAGCAGCTCGTTCGGGAGGAGATAGGGAAAAGATCCGACCCCTGGGGGGGCAGGTGCCCGGAAACAGGTCGATGGGGCAATCGTAAGGTCTATGGGGTGGTAGTTTGGTGGCCCTCTGTTTGCTAAATACCGGTTTGAGGTCATGGTAACACTCGGGAACTCGGGACAGGTCGATGGATTCTAGAGACTCGGGAGGGGAACTCGGGGAACTTGGAAGATACAAGTGGCTTGGCACGTAGGACCCCACTGCTTGATAGTGCCCACAGACCAGTCGATGTGAGGGTTATGGCTGTGAAGCCAGGGGTATCCAAGGACGAGAGGGAACTCGGAACACGAGGTCAGATGAAAGTTCATCACTTCCTGGTGTTGGGAAACTGAAAGTCGCAAGGGGGTAGTGACACGAGTGACAAGTCCAGATCCCAAAGGGCTTCCATCCAACGTAGTAACCCTTATGGGGTCACTTAGAGGTTCAGAGGGAACGCCATTCTCCTTCGCCCAGACACCATCCATGAAGTTACCTGCGGCTCAAGAGTCTACCAAGGCTTGAAGGGGAAGCTCGTGGTTGTCCCAGGAAAGGGTAACTGGAATGAGCAGGCGGGAGTTGAATGGATGGGAGGAGGTTATGTTTCCCGTTACAGTCCTCCCAGGCCTGCACGGGAGAGTGCGTTTTCCCTGGAGCCCGGGACACGTGGAGAGGAAATGGCCCGGTTTGCCGCAATATAGACAGCATCGCTCCCTCATCCGGCGGTCTCTCTCAGCCTGGGAGATGCGTCCAACCTGCATGGGTTCCGGTGGAGTCAGCGAGGATAAAGGTGGAGACTCGGAGCTGGGACCGATAGGAGCTAGGGTGAGAGATCTACGGTTGAGCTCTCTCTCTCTCAGACGCTGGTATATGCGTGAAGCCAACTTGATCAGGGACTCGAGGTTGTCCGGTGGTTCCCGAGTGGCCAATTCATCTTGGATGGTGTCGGAAAGACCCTTCAAAAAGCACACTGTGAGCGCCTCGTCATTCCAGCCACTCGCTGCTGCCACCGTGCGGAACTGGATGGCATAGTCCGTCACGCTGCGCCGACCTTGGCGGAGAGTTAGGAGCTGTTTGGCTGAGTCAGGACCGCTGGTGGGATCTTGAAACACTCGCTTGAATTCTTCAGCAAAGGTAGAGTAGCTGGCACAGCAGGGACTTTGGGCATCCCACACAGCAGTAGCCCAGGCTAGGGCTTTTTCCGACAGCAGGGTGATGATATATGCTATCTTGGACCGGTCAGTGGGAAACGACGAGGGTTGCAGCTCGAAGGAGAGAGAACATTGGGTGAAAAAACCCTTACAAACACTCGGATCACCTGAGAACCGTTGGGGAGGCGGCAGACGAGGTTCAGCCAGAAGGTTAACTGCCACGGGCACTTGAATCTGATGAACTGGAGCAGAAGCGGTTGCAGGGGAAAGTTGATCAGAAATCTGCTTTATGGAAGTCATCATCTCCGACAGAAGTTGAGAATGTCCAGCCAGTAAGGCCTCTTGCTGAACCAGAGCAGATTCGTGACGTTGGACAGTCCCCTCGTGGTGGGACAGCCTGGGAAAAAAGTCCTGGGTACTGGCTGCCTCTGGGTTCATTATAATGGCTCAGTGTTTCTGTCAGGACCCGGTGAGAGAAAGTCACTAATAGTTGGCAGAACCCAGAAGATGAGGCAGACTCAGCAGTACTAGAGATAATGATTTAATAAAAGGACAAGATCTTCAGGCAAAGAATATAAATCCACCACGTCCAAAATAAAGCCAAGAGGCACAAAATGGATATCCTCCAAAATACAAAGAAACTCCACAAAGTGGTAAAAACAGCAGGGAAAAACAAACCTCAAAAGACTACTCAAAAATACACAAGAACTAAACCAGAGAACCTCTGGAAAATCCAATAATAGAACTATATGTTTCACAAAAAAAGGCTTGGGCTGGGGCTGGGTGCTAACATACAAACACTGAGCAAAGAACTGAGGAACACACAGGGTTTAAATACTAACAAGGGAACGACACACAGGTGCAAACAATAAAAGAGCAAGGAAAAAACAAAAGGTTAAAAAAAGGTGCAATGGGGACATCTAGTGACAAAAACCAGAACAGTCCTGGCCAAAACCTGACAGTTTACTTAACTAAAGTTCATCTGAAAAAGTAGTTCACTACATCCAAACTACTTGATGAAAAATTATCATATGTAAATATATTATGTCACAGACTACAAATTGCAAGAACAGATCACTTTCGGGTCATATGTTAGCAGAATGTGCAATTTAGCCTATTAAATACAAAAACAATGTTGTAAGTGAGAATTAGGCAGGTCTGATGCCAAGAAAGGAAATGATTGCCAACTTCACCCAAATGTAATTAAATATTTGCAAAAAAAATATGTGTGTAGTTCCAGTAGTTAGCTACACTGCTACTTGGCAAAAAAGTAATTAAATACTGAAAACACTACCTAGATTTGAATTTAGTTCAACTACCACCAAGCTACTGCAAAATGTAGCTATATTACTAGTTGAACTACATATAGTTCACTACTCCCCAACACTGTTTACAATATATGTTGTCAGGGGCTGATAATGGGCGTTTTGTGATGGATGAGCTGACAGGGGAGGTGCGTCTGATGAAAGAAGTAGAGAACAGACTACTGACACCAACACTACGTCTACGGGTCATGGTGAGAGACACACACACACACACACACACACACACACACACACACACACACACACACACACACACACACACACACACACACACACACACACACACACACACACACACACACACACACACACACACACACACACACACGACTCTAACACACACACGACTACAAGACTCTAAATAACTGAAAACTCTCCCCCCCCTCCTCAGGCGTACCAGAGGAATGACCCTAGGAAGTACTCAGTTGCCACAGTGGTGGTCCGTGTTGTGGCTGTCAACCGCTTTCCTCCCCAGTTTGGTCGGGCCGAATACCGTGCTTTTGTCACTGAAGGCAACAGCCCTGCCTCACTGGTCAACACTTACGGAAACACCGTGCTGCTGCTACAGATACAGGACAGGGACTTCTCTGATGTATGCATACAAACACAAACACACACACACACACACACTCATACACACAGCTGGACTATGCATAGTGTAATATTCTGTAACTTCAACTCTCTCTTCTCTCAATTGGTAGGGGATTAATCCCAAAATGCACTACTCCCTGAGGTCCTCATCCAATCACACAGAGTTTTACCACATCACACAGGAGGGGCTTCTGATCGCCAGGACCAATCAGCTACGGCCATCACAGAAACACAGTCTGAAGGTGAGCTTTGATTGGACAGAACAGTATACGAGAGAACAACGTAATGATGGACAAGCTACATTGGTGGTGATGATGATGATGATGATGATGATGATGATGATGATGATGATGATGATGATGATGATGATGATGATGATGATGATGATGATGATGATATCATGCAGGTAGTGGCTGTGGATCTGGAGTCAGGTGACATGGCCACGGCTCTCATAAAGGTGGAGGTGCTGTATGAAGGACAAATAGGTAACACAGCCGCACACACACACACACACACACACACACACACACACACACACACACACACACACACACACACACACACACACACACACACACACACACACAATTACAATTTGTGTGGTCGTACTTGCTCTACAGTTCATCATCATCCGTGTAAGTGTGCATACAGTTCCAGTCAAAAGTCTGGACACACCTACTCATTCAAGGGTTTTTCTTAATTTTTACTATTATCTACATTGTAGAATAATAGTGAAGACATTAAAACTATGAAATAACGCATTTGGAATCATGTAGTAACCAAAAAAGTGTTCAACAAATCAAAATATATTTTATATTTAAGATTCTTCAAAGTAGCCACCCTTTGCCTTGATGACAGCTTTGCACACTCTTGGCATTCTCTCAACCAGCTTTACCTTTACCTTTTCTAACAGTCTTGAAGGAGTTCCCACATATGTTGAGCACTTGTTGGCTGCTTTTCCTTCACTCTGTGATCCAACTCATCCCAAACCATCTCAATTGGGTTAAGGTCGGGTGATTGTGGAGGCCAGGTCATCTGATGCAGCACTCCATCACTCTCCTTCTTGGTCAAATTGCCCTTACACAGCCTTGGGGTGTGTTGGGTCGATGTTCTGTTGAAAAACAAATGATAGTCTCACTAAGTGAAATCCAGATGGGATGTCTCGCTGCAGAATGCTGTGGTAGCCGTGCTGGTTAAGTGTGCCTTGAATTCTAAATAAATCACAGACAGTGTCACCAGCAAAGCACCCCCACACCATCACACCTCCGCCTCCATAGTTCACAGTGGGAACCACACATGCAGAGATCATCCATTCACCTACTCTGCGTCTCGCAAAGACACGGGAGTTGGAACCAAAAATCTCAAATTTGGACTCATCAGACCAAAGGACAGATTTCCACCGGTCTAATGTCCATTGCTCGTGTTTCTTGGCCCAAGCATGTCTTTTCTTATTATTGGTGTCCATTAGAAGTGGTTTCTTTGCAGCAATTCAACCATGAAGTCCTGATTCACACAGTCTCCTCTGAAAAGTTGATGTTGAGATGTGTGTGTTACTTGAACTCCGTGAAGCATTTATTTGGGCAGCAATTTCTGAGGATGGTAACTCTAATGAACTTATCCTCTGCAGCAGAAGTAACTCTGGGTCTTCCTTTCCTGTGGCGATCTTCATGAGAGCCAGTTTCCTCATAGCGCTTGATGGTTTTTGCGACTGCACTTGAATAAACTTTCAAAGTTCTTGAAATTTTCCGTATTGACTGACCTTTATGTCTTAAAGTAATGATGGACTGTTGTTTGTCTTTGCTTATTTGAGCTGTTCTTGCCATAATATGGACTTGGTCTTTTACCAAATAGGGCTATCTTCTGTATACCAACCCTACCTTGTCACAACACAACTGATTGGCTCAAATGCATTAAGAAGGAAAGAAGTTCCACAAATGAACTTTTAACAAGGCACATCTGTTAATTGAAATGCATTCCAGGTGACTAGCTCATGAAGCTGGTTGAGAGAATGCCAGGAGTGTGCAAAGCTGTCATCAAGACAAAGGGTGGCTACTTTGAAGAATCTCAAGTATAAAATATATTTTGATTTGTTTAACACTTTTTTGGTTACTACATCATTCCATATGTGTTATTTCATAGTGTTGATGTCTTCACTATTATTCTACAACATAGAAAATAGTAAAAAATTAAGAAAAACCCTTGAATGAGTAGGTATGTCCAAACTTTTGACAGGTACTATATGTTTGTGCAGTCCCTCAGGGCCCATTGGGGGACGGGCAATTCCATGGTAGCTGTGCAGTAGGCAAGGCTATGGGTGTGGTCATCCTGGGGCTGACTCTGTTAGGCTGCGCTCTGTATGCACTGCAGCATGTCCTCCGGACATACAGAGGACTGAAGGACCCAGAGGACAGGGGCTGTATAGCACAGGGAAAACACCCCAATGTGGTGAGATATACTGACACTTCACCCTGACCCCTACCCTTTTAACTTTTAACCTCTAACATTTAGACATTCTGGTCCTGTGCACTGACCTGTGTGTCTCTCTGTTTTATCTTCCCTGCTGGTCTAGAGATTACAATGGTTCCAACTGGTGAGTCTCTAATCTCCTCTCTACTCGTGTGTGTGTGTGTGTGTGTGTGTGTGTGTGTGTGTGTGTGTGTGTGTGTGTGTGTGTGTGTGTGTGTGTGTGTGTGTGTGTGTGTGTGTGTGTGTGTGTGTGTGTGTGTGTGTGTGTGTGTGTGTGTGTTAATAGATGAAGGAGCAAGTGAGCTAACATCACATCACAGTGTATCAGTGAGACAGTCAGTCAGCCATGTCGATTTGTGTCTTTTCTCCCCAGGTGAGTCACAGTAGCCCCATGCCAGTCCTTGATGAGGTGAAGTTCAAAAAGGAGGGTCTAAGCACCTCCACCTCCACCTCCAAGCTATTGGGAGGTCAGAGCATCTACACACCTGCAGACTCGGACCCTTCTCCATTCAACGCTTTACCCATAGCTCCACCTTCAACAACCTACATCCAGCCTATACTAGCCAGCTCCACTCATACAAACCCCAATCATGGCTCTGCGTCACACAACTCCACCCATACACCTGCTACAACCATCACACCTGAACTACTCAAGACATCCCCTCAATTCCTGTGCAACTCCAGCTCTAGTACCCCCCCATACCCATCACCTAAACCTACCATGGATCAGACAGACTCACCTTTAGCTACACACCCCTCCCCTGTTGCAGATGCAATAGGTGCACCCACTCAGAGAGGAGAGACACCTACCTCACCTAACCAACAGCAGGTACACACACATTTACCTCCTCCCAATCCGATCAACTCACCCCCTCACCCCACACCCCCTCCTACCTCACCTACCACACCTCTCCATTTCTCACCTACTCCAGACCCGATACACAATCCTGAGTGTACAGGATATAATCACACACTTTTACTTACTCCACCCTGTCCAGAGCAGGACAGGGTAGGGACACCCCCACCTAAACCCACCCCAGGGCAAACACATACCCCTGCACTGACCATCACCTGCCCAGAGCAGGTAGGACAACCAGGGTACCCTGAGGAGCGCAGACCCTCCACACACAGCCCTGAAACAGCCTCCATCGGTGATGATGACTGCTTCCTGGGGGATGAAGAGGCCATCAGGACCAGTGATGATGATGAGGATGAAGAGCTGGTGAGACTCTATTCTCACATACAGCCCACATTCCTGATAACAGACTATGACAATGACATCACGAATGAGATCCCTGCCAGTGGTGGAGAGGAGGAGGCGACTGGGAACAGCGAAGGAGTGGAGAGAGAAAGGGATTGGATGGAGGGAAACATGGGAGGGGCCGGGAGAGACAGGGATGATATGGAAGGAAAGGGGGGTAATTTGGAGAGCGAAGGGGAGAGTTTTAAACAGGGGAGTCCATCATCTCAACCCTGTGATACAGAGCAGGAAGTATCAGTGGGCCAATCAAAGGAGTGATCAACAGTAACCCAGCAACACTCTATTGCAACACTCTCTAGTCACTGAGGCCAAACATTTAAGAACACTCTGAAACACGCTCGCACAAACACACACAGACACACACACACACGTACACTGATGACATTGGAACATCCTAGACTTGCCTCAAGCAAGTGTAAGTGAAACACAACACAACAGGCCATGTGTCTGAGATATAGGCCACACTCCTCTTGTAAGGCTATTGACTTGAATCTTTTGTGTTACTGTGTTTTTGTTGATGTTCTTATTTTGTTCTAAAATGGTTCAAGGGACTCCTGCACACTGTATGTAGGCCTACTTCTGTCCTCCCCTTTGACCATTCTTATTTAGTTTTTACACAAAACACCCCTGTAATAAGATGTTACCTACTTCAGTGCTAGCCATGAACTTCATGCTTCTCACGTAGTTCCAATGTCCACAACACAGGATTTGGAATGATGGTCATGAGAAATTGCTTCAGCAAATATTTTTGTTTTTGGATTGTGTGTTCTTCTACTGTATTTCTGTGTAGCGTGATGTACAATATGATGACCAGAATTGTCATGTTACATCAACTGTCTCAGTCTGTCTCTACAGTATATATCAGTAAAGCCATCATGTGACTGAAGCACTGGTTCATGGGAGTTGTGGTTCTTATACCCTGGAGACTAACACACACACAGAGGGAGACAGATAAATGCGCAGTCAAATTCATATATACTGAACAAAAATATAAACGCAACATGCAACAATTTCAAAGACTTTACTGAGTTACAGTTCATATAAGGAAATCAGTCAATTGAAATAAAATCATTAGGCCCTAAATGGATTTCACATGACTGGGAATGCAGATATGCATCTATTGGTCACAGATACCTTAATAAAAAAAAGCAAGGGCATGGATCAGAAAATCCATCATTACCTGGTGTGATCACCATTTGCCTCATGCAAATGCGACACATCTCCTTCGCATAGAGTTGATCAGGCTGTTGATTGTGGCCTGTGTAATGTTGTCCCACTCCTCTTCAATGG